>NW_028283134.1:171335-342671 GCF_059441175.1 Urocampus carinirostris
AGAAACAAAATGAAAATAAGTCCAAACCAGTATTTTCCGTTACATGTATTACGTTACTCCCCAAGCCTGCCTGCAAATGAAATGAGTCACAACACCTGGTAATCTTTCTTACCTGGCGTTAATGTCTTTTAACTCCGGCAAAACTAACATCAAATTTGACAGAAACAAAATGAAAATAAGTCCAAACCGGTATTTACCGTTACATGTATTACGTTACACCCCAAGCCTGCCTGCAGATGAAATTAGTCACAACACCTGGTAATCTTTCTTACCTGGCATTAATGTCTTTTAACTCCAGCAAAACTAACATCACATTTTACAGAAACAAAATGAAAATATGTCCAAACCGGTATTTACCATTCCATGTATTACGTTACTCCCCAAGCCTGCCTGCAAATGAAATGAGTCACAACACCTGGTAATCTTTCTCACCTGGCGTTGAGGTCTTTCAACTCCGGCAAAACTAACATAAAATTCGACAGAAACAAAATGAAAATAAGTCCAAACAGGTATTTACCGTTACATGTATTACCTTACTTCCCAAGCCTTCCTTGCAAATGAAATGAGTCACAACACCTGGTAATATTTCTTACCTGGCGTTAATGTCTTTTGAATCTGGCAAAACTAACATCAAATTTTACAGGAACAAAATGAAAATAAGTCCAAACCAGTATTTTCCGTTACATGTATTACAGTACTCCCCAAGCCTGCCTGCGAATGAAATGAGTCAGAACACCTTGTAATCTTTCTTACCTGGCGTTAATGTCTTTCAACTCCGGCAAAACTAACATAAAATTTGACAGAAACAAAATGAAAATGAGTCCTAACAGGGTTTTACCGTTACATGTATTATGTTACTCCCCAAGCCTGCCTGCAAATGAAATGAGTCATCACACCTGGTAATCTTTCTTACCTGGCGTTAATGTCTTTTAACTCCGGCAAAACTAACATCAAATTTGACAGAAACAAAATGAAAATAAGTCCAAACCGGTATTTACTGTTACATGTATTTCGTTACTTCCCAAGCCTGCCTGCTAATGAAATGAGTCACAACACCTGGTAATCTTTCTCACCTGGCGTTGATGTCTTTCAACTCTGGCAAAACTAACATAACATTTGACAGAAACAAAATTAAAATAATTTCAAACAGGTATTTATCGTTACATGTATTACGTTACTCCCCAAGCCTTCCTTGCAAATGAAATGAGTCACAACACCTGGTAATATTTCTCACATGGCGTTAATCAACTACTGCAAAACTAACATAAAATTTGACAGAAACAAAATGAAAATAAGTCCAAACAGGTATTTACCGTTACATGTAGTCCGTTACTCCCCAAGCCCTCCTGCAAATTAAATGAGTCACCACACCTGGTAATCTTTCTTTCCTCGCGTTAATGTCTTTTAACTCCGGCAAAACTAACATTAAATTTGACAGAAACAAAATGAAAATGAGTCCAAACCGGTATTTACCGTTACATGTATTACGTTACTCCCCAAGCCTGCCTGCAAACGAAATGAGTTACAACACCTTGTAATCTTTCTTACCTGGAGTTAATGTATTTCAACTCCGGCAAAACTATCATAAAATTTGACAGAAACAAAATGAAAATGAGTCTCAACAGGTTTTTACCGTTACATGTATTACGTTACTCCCCAAGCCTTCCTTGCAAATGAAATGAGTCACAACACCTGGTAATCTTTCTTACCTGGAGTTAATGTCTTTTAACTAACATCAAATTTGATAAAAACAAAATGAAAATAAGTCCAAACCGGTATTTACCGTTACAAGGAATTACGTTACTCCCCAAGCCTGCCTGCAAATGAAATGAGTCACAACACCTGGTAATCTTTCTCACATGGCGTTAATCAACTCCGGCAAAACTAACATAAAATTCGACAGAAACAAAATGAAAATAAGTCCAAACAGGTTTTTACCGTTACATGTAGTCCGGTACTCCCCAAGCCTGCCTGCAAATTAAATGAGTCACCACACCTGGTAATCTTTCTTACCTGGCGTTAATGTCTTTTAACTCTGGTAAAACTAACATCACATTTGACAGAAACAAAATGAAAATGAGTCCAAACCGGTTTTTACCGTTACATGTATTACGTTATTCCCCAAGCCTATCTGCAAATGAAATGAGTCACAACACCTGGTAATCTTTCTTACCTGGCGTTAATGTCTTTTAACTCCGGCAAAACTAACATAAAATTTGACAGAAATAAAATGAAAATAAGTCCCAACAGGTATTTACCGTTACATGTATTATGTTACTCCCCAAGCCTGTTTATATATATATATATATATATATATATATATATATATATATATATATATATATATATATATATATATATATATATATATATAATATACCGTAAATTCCTGACTATAGAGCGCACCTGATTATAAGTCGCACCCACCACATTTTAAGAGGAAAACCGATTTTGTACTTACACAAGCCGCACCTGTATATAAGCCGCATGCGAACCCAAACCCGACTTTAAGTCCCGCGATTGAGACTAAATGTCCTTCATTAAAGTACACAGTCCAAAAATCACAGCCAGCAAAATGAACGGAAAATGATACCCGTACTTAAGGTTTGATGCAGACCTGCAGAGTCCGGGTCCTGTCTAAAGTAATCCAAGGAAAAACATGTATATTTCCAAATTTAATTTAATCTTCCTCCTTAGAACTGAAGCCATCATGGGGCGGCAGTGGCTCAGGGGGTAGAGAGCTCGCCTTGGGATCAAGAGATCGCAGTTCGAATCCCGGCTCCTCAGTGTTACATGTCGAAGTGTCCTTGGGTAAGACACTGAACCCCTAAAGCCCGCAATAAGCAGGTTAGCGCCTTATATGGCTGCACGGCCACTATTGGGAAAATGTGAAGCACACTGTAAAGTGCTTTTGACTTGAAAAGCGCTGTATAAATGCAGATCATTTCATCAAAGTCGTCTTCCTCGGTGTCGGAAAGAAACTTTGTCATTTAGATGTCGTCCCACGCTCCCTTATTCCAAAACACGCTAGCAACACGCTCGCAACACAGGAAACGGGTCTGGTAAAGTTTACGTGCAGTAGCTCTGTTTCCTTCTTTATCGGACTGCTCGGTTGCTTTTAGCTTGAAAGCTGCGTCATGTGCCTTTCTTTTTGCATTTTGCATGATGAGGGTATGTTTACGCTAATTTAATTTGTGCAAAAGCCAAGAAGTTGCAGTCTTCCTCGGGGCATATATTATAACGGTCTAAATCTTACCTTTTGTACTCGAGCGTCGCTGGCAGCCGTTAGAAAAATTTCATAAATTGGCCGCATCACTGAATAAGCTGCAGGGTTGAAAGTTTGGGAAAAGAGTAGCAGCTTATATTCCGGAATTTACGGTATATATATATATATATATATATATATATATATATATATATATATATATATATATATATATATATATATATATATTTGGGGACTCCAGCAACTGTTGATATTAGGCTTCATTATTTAAAATAATTGAATAAATGTTATCAATACACAAAAGAGATGTAACACCAGAAGCATCTCTCAAAGAGAATAAAGCACCGCAGTGGATGCGCTTTATAACAGTCAACAGAGTTATGCGCATGACACAAGAACAGGAGCTTTACCAAGGGCGAAGGAGGTGCAAAGGCCGTGTCCCACCCACGGACTTGCTCTGACAACCCAAAAAAATATTTATGTAGTGGTGAGAGCAATTTGAAAAAAAGAAGAAAAAAAATCAATCAAAATAATAACAAAATTAAAAAGAAAGAAAAAGCTGGAAAAAAAACTAAGCAATAGAATAATTAAAAAAGAAGGCAAAAGAAAGGAGCTGAATAAAAACGTGAGAAGAATAGGAAAAAGCAAGAAAAGGTAAAATCTTGGGGAAAAAACATAAGACGGTCAGTTGGATGCTGACTCAATTAATTACTATGATGAGCACTTGAAAGCAGTGACCACCGACTATCCAGCGGAAGCTGTAAGCACTACATTTGGTCAGACCTGCCTTTACCTTGATTGGATTTTTTGATGTTGTCCTTTCTCCATTGGAGCACTTTATGTTCACCCCCCCATTAAAAAGAACTCAGGTTGTGTCCGCACCTGTGTCCTGTTGATGGCCACTCAGAGGTCGAGGGGCTACATAATACTCCTGGATATTTGAATGCATGGAGGGCGGGGTATGGTTGCAATGACTTTAAAGACACCCATCAATTCATGCTTCACAACAAGTTAGCTGGAGGGTCATTGTGTCGACCAGTCTGTTTACTCACCCTACAAGGGCATTGACTTTAATCCATGCAATTGTAAGTGCTACTTGTTGGGGTAATAGCACAGGCATGGAAGGTTATCAAGCTGAACAACATCAAACAGCACTACTCTCTTAATGCAACTGCATAACTTGGATAATGTTTTTAGCAAACTGTGATGTCCTCAAAAGTTGCACTGATGTTTTTTATTCTCATAAGTGCTTCATTTTGGGGTTGTCTCAGCTTTGCATGATCCTACGGGTGGGTTTTTTCGATTAAAGACAATCTTAAACCCTTTGTTGATGGCTTCTGCAGTTATTGCTATTGTTTATGTCATGTTGACGCACCAGTGCCTTGCCTAAGTGATGAAATCTCGGCTAAGCTTTCTTTTAATGAAGAATTACTCGCTATATGGAGCTGCATAACTTTTTTTTAGCAAACTTTGATGTTCTCAAAAGTTTCACTGATGTTTTGTAATCTCATAAGTGCTTCCTTTTGGGTTTCTCTCAGCTGCAAATGATCCAATGGGTGGGTTTCTCTGATTGACAACGATCAGAAAGAATCGTGTGGATGGCCACTCAATGTTTGAGGTGCTGCATAATACTCCTGGATATTTGTATGCATGGAGGGCGGGGCACGTTTCCCAGATTGATAATAATCTCACATGTTATTTTTGATGCCTTTTTATTTTTGAGGGACTTCAGATTACTCCTGGACATTTGTATACATGAAGGGCGGGGTAAGGTTGCAATGACTTTAAAGACAACCATCAGTTGCTACACAACAAGTTAGCTGGAGGGTCATTGTGTCGACCAGTCTGTTTACTCACCCTTCAAGGGCACTGACTTTAATCCATGCAAGTAACAAGTAAGTGCTACTTGTTGGGGTAATAGCACAGGCATGGAAGGTTATCGAGCCGAACAACATCAAACGGCACTACTGTCTAAATATAACTGCATCACTTGGATAATGTTTTTAGCAAACTGTGATGTCCTCAAAAGTTGCACTGATGTTTTTTTATTCTCATAAATGCTTCATTTTGGGGTTGTCTCAGCTTTGCATGATCCAACGGGTGGGTTTTTCCGATTAAAGACATTCTCAAACCTTGTGTTGATGGCCTCTGCAGTTATTTCTATTGTTTGTGTCATGTTGACGCACCAGTACCTTGCCTAAGTCATGAAATATCGGCTAAGCTGTATTTTAAGGAAGAATTACTCGCTAGATGGTGCTGCATAACTTGTTTTTAGCAAACTGATGTCCTCAAAAGTTGCACTGATGTTTGTAGTAACATAAGTGCAGTTGTCTCAGCTGTGCATGATCCAACGGGTGGTTTTTTTTTCAATTAATAACAATTTCAAAGCTTCGTGTTGATGGCCACTCAACGGTCGAGGGGCTGCATAATACTCCTGGATATTTGAATGCATGGAGGGCAACAGTGCCTTGTCTAAATCATTAAATCTCGGCTAAGCTTTCTTTTAACGACAAATTACTCGCTAGATGGAGCTGCATATCTTGTTTTTAGCAAATTCTGATGTTCTCAAAAGTTGCACTGATGTTTTGTATTCTCATAAGTGCTTTCTTTTGGGCATCAAACAGCAGTTGTAGAGGTTATTTAGCATGGAAATGCTTTAAATGTGTCCTTTTTGTTTTGTTTTATTTCAATTCCATTGGTTCATTTGTCACCAAAATTGCTCTGACAAAAGCACTTGTTTGTATTTTGAGAATAATAAGTGCTTCTTCTAGGGGTAGTTTTGTTGTCTTTGTACAAGGACTGGTCAGAAATGAAAATGTCTTCTTCTGTGACAGGTTTCAATTGACCACGAGTGAAGGTGTTCATCTCACAAGCTTTCCACACACTGCAGGGATTTCCTATGTGTAAGAGCTGATCTCATTTTTGATTACCACAACCCGACTGGAAACACTGACTTAAACTATTGCTGTGGTAATTGCTTTGGTTTAGGTCATATCTACGCACGAGTTCCTTCCGCCATTCATGAGAACTCGGGTAACCTGTCTTTTAAGGAAGAATTACTCGCTAGATGGAGCTGAATAACTTGTTTTTAGCAAACTCTGATGTTCTCAAAAACTGCATTGATGTTTTGTATTCTCATAAGTGCTTCCTTTTTGTTTTTTCTCAGCTGCAAATGATCCAATGGGTGGGTTTCTCTGATTGACAACAATCACATTGCAATGACTTCAAAGACACCCATCAATTTATGCTACAAAACAAGTTAGCTGGAGGGTCATTGTGTCGACCAGTCTATTTACTCACCCTACAAGGGCACTGATTTTAATACATCAATTGTAAGTGCTACTTGTTGGGGTAATAACACAGGCTTGAGCTATGAACTGAACAACATCAAAAGGCAATACTTTCTAAATGCAACTGCATGACTTGGATAATGTTTTTAGCAAACTGTGATGTCATCAAAAGTTGCACTGATGTTTTGTTTTCTCAATAGTGCTTCTTTTTTAGGGTTATCTCAGCTGTGCATGATCCGACTGGCGGGTTTCTCAAATTGATAACAGTTTCACATTTTCGAGGGACTGCAGAATACTCTTGGACATTTTTGTGCATGGAAGGGGGGGGGGTAAGGTATCAATGCCTTTAAAGACACCCATCACTTCATGCTAAACAACGAGTAAGCTGGAGGAACATTGTGCAAACCAGTCTTTTTTTTCACCCAACATGAGCACTGAATTGAAATTATGCAATACTAAGTGCTACTTGTTGGGGCAATAGCACAGACATGAGCTATGAGCTGAACAGCATCAAACAGCACTTGTAGAGGTCATTTAGCATGGAAATGCCTTAAATGTGTCCTTTCGGTTTTGTTTTTTTTCAATACCATTGGTTTATTTGTAACCAAAATTGCTCTGACAAAAGCACTCGTTTGTATTTTGAGAATAATAAGTTCTTCTTGTTGGGGTAGTTATGTTGTCTTTGTACAAGGACTGGTCGGAAATGAAAATGTCTTCTTCTGTGACAGGTTTCAATTGACCACAAGTGAAGGTGTTCATCTCACAAGCTTTCCACACACTGCAGGGATTTCCTATGTGTAAGAGCTGATCTCATTTTTGATTACCACAACCCGACTGGAAGCACTGACTTAAACTATTGCTGTGGTAAGTGCTTTGGTTTAAGTCACTTTTACACACGACTTCCTTCCCCCATTCATGAAAACTCTGCTTTACTGTCTTTTAAGGAAGAACTACTCGCTAGATGCAGTTGCATATTTTGGATGTTTTAAGCAAACTGTGATGTCCTCAAAATATGCACTGATGTTTTGTAGTCTCATAAGTGCTTCTTTTTGGGGCTGTCTCAGCTGTGCATGGTCCAATGGGTTGTTTTTTTTTCAATTAATAACAATCTCAAAGCTTCGTGTTGATGGCCACTCAATGGTCGAGGGGCTGCATAATACTCCTGGATATTTGATTGCATGGAGGGCGAGTAAGGTTGCAATGACTTTAAAGACACTCATCAATTCATGCTACACACTAAGTTAGCTGGAAGGTCATTGTGTCGACCAGTCTGTTTACTCACCCTACAAGGGCACTGACTTTAATCCGTGCAATTGTAAGTGCTACCTGTTGGGGTCATAGCACAGGCATGGAAGGTTATCGAGCCCAACAACATCAAACGGCACTACTCTCTAAATGCAACTGCATAACTTGGATAATGTTTTTAGCAAACTGTGATGTCCTGAAAAGTTGCACTGATGTTTTTTATTCTCATAAGTGCTTCATTTTGGGGTTGTCTCAGCTTTGAATGATCCAACGGGTGGCTGTTTCCGATTAAAGACAATCTCACACCTTGTGTTGATGGCCTCTGCAGTTATTGCTATTGTTTATGTCATGTTGACGCACCAGTGCCTTGTTTTGGGTTTGTCTCAGCTGCAAATGATCCAATGGGTGGGTTTCTCTGATTGACAACAATCAGAAAGAATCGTGTGGATGGCCACTCAATGTTTGAGGGGCTGCATAATACTCCTGGACATTTGTATGCATGGAGGGCGGGGCACGTTTCTCAGATTGATAATAATCTCACATGTTATTGTTGATGGCCTCTTTATTTTTGAGGGACTTCAGATTACTCCTGGACATTTGTATACATGGAGGGCGGGGTAAGGTTGCAATGACTTTAAAGACACCCATCAATTCATTTTACACAAAAAGTTAGCTGGAGGGTCATTGTGTCGACCAGTCTGTTTACTCACCCTACAAGGGCACTGACTTTAATACATGCAATTGTAAGTGCTACTTGTTGGGGTAATAACACAGGCTTGAGCTATGAACTGAACAACATCAAACCGCACTACTTTCTAAATGCAACTGCACAACTTGCACAATGTTTTTAGCAAACTGTGATGTCCTCAAAAGTTGCACTGATGTTTTGTTTTCTCAATAGTGCTTCTTTTTAGGGTTGTCTCAGCTGTGCATGATCCGACTGGCAGTTTCTCAAATTGATAACATTCTCACATGTTATTGTTGATGGCCTCTTTATTTTCGAGGGACTGCAGAATACTCCTGGACATTTGTATGCATGGAGGGCGGGGTAAGGTATCAATGCCTTTAAAGACACCCATCACTTTGTGCTAGTCAAGTCAAGTCAAATTTATTTAAATAGCCCTTAATGAAAAAAATGTCTCAAAGGACTGCACAGGATTACAGTTACAAAATTACACAATTACCTGATCTTAAACCAGCATGCGGGCAAGGAAAAACTCAAAAACCTCAGTGTGAGGAGAAAAGAGAAACCTTGAGAAATGACCTCACATGTGGTAATCCCCCTTCCAGGATTGACCAGGGTGAATTACAATTAGTATTACTGTACACATAATAGTAAACATTAGGTAAGATGTTTAAAATGTCCGGAAAGTGCATGAAATCAACAACGCCCCAAGCCTGCAAACCAGTCCAGAAAGTCTATGACGGCCATGACGCTGCCTCCCGTCTCTGCCAGCTGGTAAATGCAGGGGTTGACATGCTGCATGTCAGACGCCGGTCCGCTGACCCATCCTCAATCATCCTTCTCCTTCGTATCAGCCAGGCAGGCGTCGGAAAAAGACAGGCCAATACAGAATATGAGGTGGGCATCAATCAAATGCTTTGGAATAGAAGTGTGTCTTAAGCCTCGATTTAAAAACTTCCGTTGAGGTTGCAGATCTTATCTCCAGAGGCAGGGCGTTCCATAACACCGGGGCCCGGATGGAGAACGCTCTCGAGCCCGCAGACTTCTTGGCTCTCGGAGTCACAATTAGACCGGCATTTTCCGAGCGCAGACTCCGTGCAGGAACATAGGGGGAAATCAAATCTGAGAGATAAGAGGGTGCAAGCCCATGCAAACATGTATATGTTAATAAGAGAACCTTAAAGTCACATCTTAAGTGGACTGGGAGCCAGTGAGAGTTGGCCAATACAGGAGTAATATGCTCAAACTTTTTGGTCTTAGTCAAAAGTCTACCTGCCGCATTCTGAACAACAAGTTAGGTGGAGGAACATTGTGCAAACCAGTCTGTTTATTCACCCAGCATAGTCACTGACATCTTTCCCAACACATTTCCAATGGTAGCTGCATTGCTGCAAAAACGCCACCGGAGACACTCAGTAAATCGGCTGCCGTTCATTTCCAACGGCTGGATGTATTTCCAATGGTAGCCGCATTGCCCCAAAAACGCCACCGGAGGGCACTCATTAAATCGGCGGCCGTTCATTTCCATCGGCTCGATGTATTTGCAATGGTAGCTGCATTGCCGCCAAAACGCCACCGGAGGGCACTCATTTAATTGGCGGCCGTTCATTTCTAACGGCTCAATGTATTTTTGAAGGTAGCTGCATTGCCCCAAAAACGCAACCGGAGTGCACTCATTAAATCGGTGGGCGTTCATTTCGAACGGCTGGATGTATTTCCAATGGTAGCTGCATTGCCCCAAAAACGCCACCGGAGAACACTCATTAAATTGGCGGCCGTTCATTTCCAACGGCTCGATGTATTTCCAATAGTAGCTGCATTGCCGCAAAAACGCCACCAGAGGGCACTCATTAAATCGGCGGACGTTTATTTCGAATGGCTGGATGTATTTCCAATGGTAGCTGCATTGCCGCGAAAAGCAACGGGAGGGCACTCAATAAATTGGTGGCATTTCATTTCCAACGGCTCGATGTATTTCCAATGGTAGCTGCATTGCCGCAAGAACGCCACCGAAGGGCACTCATTAAATTGGCAGCCGTTCATTTCCAACGGCTTATTGTATTTCCAATGGTAGCTGCATTGCTGCAAAAACGCCACCGGAGACACTCATTAAATCGGCTGCCATTCATTTCCAACGTCTCGATGTTTTTCCAATGGTAGCTGCATTGCCGCAAAAAGCGACCGGAGGGCACTCATTAAATCGGCGGCTGTTAATTTCCAACGGCTCGATGTATTTCCAATCGTAGCTGCATTGCCGCAAAAACGCCACCGGAGGGCACTCATTAAATCGGCAGCCGTTCATTTCGAATGGTTGGATGTATGTCCAATGGTAGCTGCATTGCTGCAAAAACGCCACCGGAGACACTCATTAAATCGGCTCCCATTCATTTCCAACGTCTCGATGTATTTCCAATGGTAGCTGCATTGCCGCAAAAAGCGACCGGAGGGCACTCATTAAATCGGCGGCTGTTAATTTCCAACGGCTCGATGTATTTCCAATCGTAGCTGCATTGCCGCAAAAACGCCACCGGAGGGCACTCATTAAATCGGCGGCCGTTCATTTCGAATGGTTGGATGTATGTCCAATGGTAGCTGCATTGCCGCAAAAACGCCACCGAAGGGCACTCATTAAATTGGCGGTAGTTCATTTCTAACGGCTCAATGTATTTTTAAAGGTAGTTGCATTCCCCCAAAAATGCCACCGGTGTGCATCATTAAATTGGCAGGCGTTCATTTCGAACGGCTGGATGTATTTCCAATGGTAGCTGCATTGCCGTAAGAATGCCACCGGAGGGCACTCATCAAATCGGCTGCCGTTCATTTCCAACGGCTCATTGTATTTAATAATAATAATAATAATAATTTCCGATGGTAGCTGCATTGCCGCAAATACGCCACCCAGGGCACTCATTAAATCGGCTGCCGTTCATTTAAAACGGCTCGATGTATATCCGATGCTAGCTGCATTCCCGCAAATACGCCACCCAGGGCACTCATTAAATCGGCTGCCGTTCATTTACAACGGCTCGATGTATTTCCAATGGTAGCTGCATTGCTGCAAAAACGCCATCGGAGGGCACTCATTAAATCAAATGCCGTTCATTTCCAACGGCTCGATGTATTTCCATTGGTAGCTGCATTGCCGCAATAATGCAACCGAAGTGCACTCATTAAATCGGTGGGCGTTAATTTCGAACGGCTGGATGTATTTCCAATGGAAGCTGCATTGCCGCAAGAACACCACTGGAGGGCACTCAGTAAATTGGCGGCCGTTCATTTCCAAAGGCTAAATGTATTTTTAAAGCTAGCTAGATTGCCCCAAAAACGCAACCGAAGTGCACTCATTAAATCGGTGGGCGTTAATTTCGAACGGCTGCATGTATTTCCAGTGGTAGATGCATTGCCGCAAGAACGCCACCGGAGGGCACTCATTAAATTGGCGGCCGTTCTTTTCCAACGGCTGGATGTATTTCCAATGGTAGCTGCATTGCCGCAAGAACGCCACCGGAGGGCACTCATTAAATCGGCGGCTGTTCTTTTCGAACAGCTTGACGAATTTCCAATGGTAGTTTCATTGCCCCAAAAACGCCACCGGAGGGCACTCATTAAATCGGCGGCGGTTAATTTCAAACGGCTCGATGTATTTCCAATGGTAGCTGCATTGCCGCAAGAACGCCACCGGAGGGCACTCATTAAATCGGCGGTCGTTCATTTCCAACGGCTCGATGTAATTCCAACAGTAGCTGCATTGCCGCAAAAATGCCACCGGAGGGCACTCATTAAGTCGGCGGCCGTTCATTTTGAATGGCTGGATGTATTTCAAATGGTAGCTGCATTGCCGCAAGAACGCCACCGGAGGGCACTCATTCAATTGGCGGCCATTCATTTCCAACGGCTTATTACATTTCCAATGGTAGCTGCATTGCTGCAAAAACGCCACCAGAGACACTCATTAAAATGGCTGCCATTCATTTTCAACGGCTCGATGTAGTTCCAATGGTAGCTGCATTGCCGCAAAAAGCGACCGGAGGGCAGTCATTAAATCGGCAGATGTTCATTTCCAACAGCTCGATGTATTTCCAATGGTAGCTGCATTGCCGCAAAAACGCCACCGGAGGGCACTCACTAAATCGGCGGGCGTTCATTTCGAATGGCTGGATGTATATCCAATTGTACCTGCATTGCTGCAAAAACGCCACCGGAGAGCACTCATTAAATCGGCGGCTGTCCATTTCGGATGACTGGATGTATTTCCAATGGTAGCTGCATTGCCGCAAAATACCACTATAGGGAACACATTGAATGGGCAGGTGTTCATTTCGAAAGGTTGGATGTATTTCCAATGGTAGCTGCATTGCCACAAAAACGCCACCGGAGGGCACTCATTAATTCGGCGGCCGTTCATTTCAAATGGCTAGATGTATTTCCAATGGTAGCTGCATATCCGCAAAAACGCCACCGCAGGGAGCTTATTAAATCGGCGGCCGTTCATTTCCAACGGCTCAATGTATTTTTAACGGTGGCTGCATTGCCCCAACAACGCCACCGGAAGGCAATCTTTTAGTCAGCAGCCATTCATTTCGAACGGCTGGATGTATTACCAATGGTAGCTGCATTGCCCCAAAAACGCCACCGGAGGGCACTCATTAAATCGGCAGACGTTCATTTCCAACAGCTCGATGTATTACCAATGGTAGTTGCATTGCCCCAAAAACGCCACCGGAGGGCACTCATTAAATCAGCAGCGATTCATTTCCAACTCCTCGATGTATTTCCAATGGTAGCTGCATTGCCGCAAAAACAAAACCGAAAGGGCACTCATTAAATCGGCGGCCGTTCATTTCGAATGGCTGGATGTATTGCCAATGGTAGCTGCATTGCCGCAAAAACGCCACCGGAGGGAACTCACTAAATCGGTGGGCGTTGATTTCGAATGGCTGGATGCATTTCCAATGGTAGCTGCATTGCCGCAAAAACGCCACCGGATGGAACTCACTAAATCGGCGGGCGTTCATTTCCAACGTCTCAATGTATTTTCAATGGTAGCTGCATTGCAGGAAAAAGGCAACCGGGGGGCTCTCATTAAATTGGCGGCCGTTCATTTCCAACGGCTGGATGTATTTCCATTGGTAGCTGCATTGCCGCATAAACGCCACCCGAGGGCACTCATTTAATCGGCGGGCGTTCATTTCGAACGGCTGCATGTATTTCCAATGGTAGCTGCATTGCCGCAAAAACGCCACCGGATGGAACTCACTAAATCGGCGGGCGTTCATTTCCAACGTCTCAATGTATTTTCAATGGTAGCTGCATTGCAGGAAAAAGGCAACCGGGGGGCTCTCATTAAATTGGCGGCCGTTCATTTCCAACGGCTGGATGTATTTCCATTGGTAGCTGCATTGCCGCATAAACGCCACCCGAGGGCACTCATTTAATCGGCGGGCGTTCATTTCGAACGGCTGGATGTATTTCCGATGATAGCTGCATTGACGCAAAAACTCCACCGGGGGGCAGTCATTAAATCGGCGGCCGTTATTTTCCAACTGAGGGGACTCATTAAACTGATGGCTGTTCATTTTGAATTGCTGGATGTATTTCAAACGGTAGCTGCAATGACGCAAAAACGCCACCTGAGGGCACTCATTAAATCGGCTGGCATTCATTTCCAACGGCTGGATGTATATCCAATGGTAGCTGCATTGCCACAAAAACGCCACCGGAGGGCAGTCATTAAATCGGCGGCCATTAATTTCCAACGGCTGGATGAATTTCCAATAGTAGCTGCATTGCCGCAAGAACGCCACCGGGGGGCACTCATTAAATCGGCGGCCGTTCATTTTGAACGGCTTGATGTATTTCCATATGTAGCTGCAATGCCGCAAAAACGCCACCGGAAGGCACTCTTTAAATCGGCGGCTGTTCATTTCCGACGGCTGGATGTATTTCCAATGGTAGCTGTTTTTGGGCAAAAATGCCAACGGATGGCACTCATTAAATGGCGGCCGTTCATTTCCATCGGCTCAATGTATTTTTAATGGTAGTTGCATTGCCCCAACAAAGCCACCGGAGGGCACTCATTAAATCGGCGGCTGTTCATTTCCGACGGCTGGATGTTTTCCAGTGGTAGCTGATTTGGGGCAAAAATGCCAACGGAGGGCAAACATTAAATGGGCGGTTGTTCATTTCCAAAGGCTGGTTGTTATTCCAATGGTAGCTGCATTGCCGCAAAACGCCACCGGAGGACACTCATTGAATTGGCGGTTGTTCATTTCGAACGGCGGGATGTACTTCCAATGGTATTGCTGCAAAAACGCCACCTGAGGGAACTCATTAAATGGGCAGGCGTTCATTTCGAAAGATTGGATGTATTTCCAATGGTAGCTGAATTTCCCTAACAATGCCACAGAGGGCACTCATTATATAGGCGGCCATTTATTTCGAATGGCTGGATGTATTTCCAATGGTAGCTGCATTGCCGCAAAAACACCACGAAAAGGTCACTCATTAAATCAGCGGCCGTTCATTTCGAATGGCTAAGTGTATTTCCAATGGTAGCTGCATTGCCGCAAAAACGCCACCGGAGGGAGCTCATTAAATCGGCGGCCGTTCATTTCCAACAGCTCAATGTATTTTCAATGGTAGCTGCATTGCCCCAACAACACCACCGGAAGGCACTCTTTTAGTCGGCAGCCATCCATTTCGAACGGCTGGATGTATTTCCAATGGTAGCTGCATTGCCACAAAAACGCCAACTGAGGGGACTCATTAAATCGGTGGCCGTTCATTTTGAATGGCTGGATGTATTTCCAATGGTAGCTGCATTGCTGCGAAAACGCCACGGGAGGGAGTTCATTAAATCGGCGGCCGTTCATTTCCAACGGCTCTATGTATTTTCAATGGTAGCTGCATTGCCCAAACAACGCCACCAGAGGGCACTCTTTAAGTCAGCTGCCATTCATTTCGAACGGCTGGATGTATTTGCAATGGTTGCTGCATTGCCGCAAAAACGCCACCGGAGGGCACTCATTAAATTGGCGGCCGTTCAATTCCAACGGCTGGATGTATTTCAAATGGTTGCTGCATTTCCGCAAAAACGCCACCGGAGGATCCTCATTAAATCGGCGGCCGTTCATTTCGAACGGCTGGATGTTATTTCAATGGTAGCTGCATTGCCGCAAAACGCCATCGGAGGACACTCATTGAATTGGTGGTTGTTCATTTCGAACGGCGGGATGTACTTCCAATGGTAACTGCATTGCCGCAAAAATGCCACCTGAGGGAACTCATTAAATTGGCAGGCATTCATTTCCAACGGCTGGATGTATTTCCAATGGTAGTTCTATTTGGGCAAAAATGCCAACGGATGGCACTCATTAAATCGGAGCCGTTCATTTCCAACGGCTCAATGTATTTCCAATGGTAGCTGCATTGCCACAACAACGCCAACTAAGGGGACCCATTAAATCGGTGGCCGTTCATTTTGAATGACTGGATGTATTTCCAATGGTAGCTGCATTGCCGCAAAAAAGCCACTGGAGGGAGCTCATTAAATGGCGGCCATTCATTTCCAACGGCTCAATGTATTTTTAATGGTAGCTGCATCGCCCCAACAATGCCACCGTAGGGCACTCATTAATTCGGCTGCCGTTCATTTCCAACGGCTCATTGTATTTCCGATGGTAGCTGCATTGCCGCAAATACGCCACCCAGGGCACTCATTAAATCGGCTGCCGTTCATTTAAAACGGCTCGATGTATTTCCGATGCTAGCTGCATTTCCGCAAATACGCCACCCAGGGCACTCATTAAATCGGCTGCCGTTCATTTACAACGGCTCGATGTATTTCCAATGGTAGCTGCATTGCTGCAAAAACGCCATCGGAGGGCACTCATTAAATCAAATGCCGTTCATTTCCAACGGCTCGATGTATTTCCATTGGTAGCTGCATTGCCGCAATAATGCAACCGAAGTGCACTCATTAAATCGGTGGGCGTTAATTTCGAACGGCTGGATGTATTTCCAATGGAAGCTGCATTGCCGCAAGAACACCACTGGAGGGCACTCAGTAAATTGGCGGCCGTTCATTTCCAAAGGCTAAATGTATTTTTAAAGCTAGCTAGATTGCCCCAAAAACGCAACCGAAGTGCACTCATTAAATCGGTGGGCGTTAATTTCGAACGGCTGCATGTATTTCCAGTGGTAGATGCATTGCCGCAAGAACGCCACCGGAGGGCACTCATTAAATTGGCGGCCGTTCTTTTCCAACGGCTGGATGTATTTCCAATGGTAGCTGCATTGCCGCAAGAACGCCACCGGAGGGCACTCATTAAATTGGCGGCTGTTCTTTTCGAACAGCTTGACGAATTTCCAATGGTAGTTTCATTGCCCCAAAAACGCCACCGGAGGGCACTCATTAAATCGGCGGCGGTTAATTTGAAACGGCTCGATGTATTTCCAATGGTAGCTGCATTGCCGCAAGAACGCCACCGGAGGGCACTCATTAAATCGGCGGTCGTTCATTTCCAACGGCTCGATGTAATTCCAACAGTAGCTGCATTGCCGCAAAAACGCCACCGGAGGGCACTCATTAAGTCGGCGGCCGTTCATTTTGAATGGCTGGATGTATTTCAAATGGTAGCTGCATTGCCGCAAGAACGCCACCGGAGGGCACTCATTCAATTGGCGGCCATTCATTTCCAACGGCTTATTACATTTCCAATGGTAGCTGCATTGCTGCAAAAACGCCACCAGAGACACTCATTAAAATGGCTGCCATTCATTTTCAACGGCTCGATGTAGTTCCAATGGTAGCTGCATTGCCGCAAAAAGCGACCGGAGGGCAGTCATTAAATCGGCAGATGTTCATTTCCAACAGCTCGATGTATTTCCAATGGTAGCTGCATTGCCGCAAAAACGCCACCGGAGGGCACTCACTAAATCGGCGGGCGTTCATTTCGAATGGCTGGATGTATATCCAATTGTACCTGCATTGCCGCAAAAACGCCACCGGAGAGCACTCATTAAATCGGCGGCTGTCCATTTCGGATGACTGGATGTATTTCCAATGGTAGCTGCATTGCCGCAAAATACCACTATAGGGAACACTTTGAATGGGCAGGTGTTCATTTCGAAAGGTTGGATGTATTTCCAATGGTAGCTGCATTGCCACAAAAACGCCACCGGAGGGCACTCATTAATTCGGCGGCCGTTCATTTCAAATGGCTAGATGTATTTCCAATGGTAGCTGCATATCCGCAAAAACGCCACCGCAGGGAGCTTATTAAATCGGCGGCCGTTCATTTCCAACGGCTCAATGTATTTTTAACGGTGGCTGCATTGCCCCAACAACGCCACCGGAAGGCAATCTTTTAGTCAGCAGCCATTCATTTCGAACGGCTGGATGTATTACCAATGGTAGCTGCATTGCCCCAAAAACGCCACCGGAGGGCACTCATTAAATCGGCAGACGTTCATTTCCAACAGCTCGATGTATTACCAATGGTAGTTGCATTGCCCCAAAAACGCCACCGGAGGGCACTCATTAAATCAGCAGCGATTCATTTCCAACTCCTCGATGTATTTCCAATGGTAGCTGCATTGCCGCAAAAACAAAACCGGAGGGCACTCATTAAATCGGCGGCCGTTCATTTCGAATGGCTGGATGTATTTCCAATGGTAGCTGCATTGCCGCAAAAACGCCACCGGAGGGAACTCACTAAATCGGTGGGCGTTGATTTCGAATGGCTGGATGTATTTCCAATGGTAGCTGCATTGCCGCAAAAACGCCACCGGATGGAACTCACTAAATCGGCGGGCGTTCATTTCCAACGTCTCAATGTATTTTCAATGGTAGCTGCATTGCAGGAAAAAGGCAACCGGGGGGCTCTCATTAAATTGGCGGCCGTTCATTTCCAACGGCTGGATGTATTTCCATTGGTAGCTGCATTGCCGCATAAACGCCACCCGAGGGCACTCATTTAATCGGCGGGCGTTCATTTCGAACGGCTGCATGTATTTCCAATGGTAGCTGCATTGCCGCAAAAACGCCACCGGATGGAACTCACTAAATCGGCGGGCGTTCATTTCCAACGTCTCAATGTATTTTCAATGGTAGCTGCATTGCAGGAAAAAGGCAACCGGGGGGCTCTCATTAAATTGGCGGCCGTTCATTTCCAACGGCTGGATGTATTTCCATTGGTAGCTGCATTGCCGCATAAACGCCACCCGAGGGCACTCATTTAATCGGCGGGCGTTCATTTCGAACGGCTGGATGTATTTCCGATGATAGCTGCATTGACGCAAAAACTCCACCGGGGGGCAGTCATTAAATCGGCGGCCGTTATTTTCCAACTGAGGGGACTCATTAAACTGATGGCTGTTCATTTTGAATTGCTGGATGTATTTCAAACGGTAGCTGCAATGACGCAAAAACGCCACCTGAGGGCACTCATTAAATCGGCTGGCATTCATTTCCAACGGCTGGATGTATATCCAATGGTAGCTGCATTGCCACAAAAACGCCACCGGAGGGCAGTCATTAAATCG
This sequence comes from Urocampus carinirostris, assembly GCF_059441175.1. Classification (NCBI taxonomy): domain Eukaryota; kingdom Metazoa; phylum Chordata; class Actinopteri; order Syngnathiformes; family Syngnathidae; genus Urocampus; species Urocampus carinirostris. Next base: position 190,327 of record NW_028283134.1, read on the forward strand.
GCGGCCATTAATTTCCAACGGCTTGATGAATTTCCAATAGTAGCTGCATTGCCGCAAGAACGCCACCGGGGGGCACTCATTAAATCGGCGGCCGTTCATTTTGAACGGCTTGATGTATTTCCTTATGTAGCTGCAATGCCGCAAAAACGCCACCGGAAGGCACTCTTTAAATCGGCGGCTGTTCATTTCCGACGGCTGGATGTATTTCCAATGGTAGCTGTTTTTGGGCAAAAATGCCAACGGATGGCACTCATTAAATGGCGGCCGTTCATTTCCATCGGCTCAATGTATTTTTAATGGTAGTTGCATTGCCCCAACAAAGCCACCGGAGGGCACTCATTAAATCGGCGGCTGTTCATTTCCGACGGCTGGATGTTTTCCAGTGGTAGCTGATTTGGGGCAAAAATGCCAACGGAGGGCAAACATTAAATGGGCGGTTGTTCATTTCCAAAGGCTGGTTGTTATTCCAATGGTAGCTGCATTGCCGCAAAACGCCACCGGAGGACACTCATTGAATTGGCGGTTGTTCATTTCGAACGGCGGGATGTACTTCCAATGGTAACTGCATTGCTGCAAAAACGCCACCTGAGGGAACTCATTAAATGGGCAGGCGTTCATTTCGAAAGATTGGATGTATTTCCAATGGTAGCTGCATTTCCCTAACAATGCCACAGAGGGCACTCATTATATAGGCGGCCATTTATTTCGAATGGCTGGATGTATTTCCAATGGTAGCTGCATTGCCGCAAAAACACCACGAAAAGGTCACTCATTAAATCAGCGGCCGTTCATTTCGAATGGCTAAGTGTATTTCCAATGGTAGCTGCATTGCCGCAAAAACGCCACCGGAGGGAGCTCATTAAATCGGCGGCCGTTCATTTCCAACAGCTCAATGTATTTTCAATGGTAGCTGCATTGCCCCAACAACACCACCGGAAGGCACTCTTTTAGTCGGCAGCCATCCATTTCGAACGGCTGGATGTATTTCCAATGGTAGCTGCATTGCCACAAAAACGCCAACTGAGGGGACTCATTAAATCGGTGGCCGTTCATTTTGAATGGCTGGATGTATTTCCAATGGTAGCTGCATTGCTGCGAAAAGGCCACGGGAGGGAGTTCATTAAATCGGCGGCCGTTCATTTCCAACGGCTCTATGTATTTTCAATGGTAGCTGCATTGCCCAAACAACGCCACCAGAGGGCACTCTTTAAGTCAGCTGCCATTCATTTCGAACGGCTGGATGTATTTGCAATGGTTGCTGCATTGCCGCAAAAACGCCACCGGAGGGCACTCATTAAATTGGCGGCCGTTCAATTCCAACGGCTGGATGTATTTCAAATGGTTGCTGCATTTCCGCAAAAACGCCACCGGAGGATCCTCATTAAATCGGCGGCCGTTCATTTCGAACGGCTGGATGTTATTTCAATGGTAGCTGCATTGCCGCAAAACGCCATCGGAGGACACTCATTGAATTGGTGGTTGTTCATTTCGAACGGCGGGATGTACTTCCAATGGTAACTGCATTGCCGCAAAAATGCCACCTGAGGGAACTCATTAAATTGGCAGGCATTCATTTCCAACGGCTGGATGTATTTCCAATGGTAGTTCTATTTGGGCAAAAATGCCAACGGATGGCACTCATTAAATCGGAGCCGTTCATTTCCAACGGCTCAATGTATTTCCAATGGTAGCTGCATTGCCACAACAACGCCAACTAAGGGGACCCATTAAATCGGTGGCCGTTCATTTTGAATGACTGGATGTATTTCCAATGGTAGCTGCATTGCCGCAAAAAAGCCACTGGAGGGAGCTCATTAAATGGCGGCCATTCATTTCCAACGGCTCAATGTATTTTTAATGGTAGCTGCATCGCCCCAACAATGCCACCGGAGGGCACTCATTAATTCGGCTGCTGTTCATTTCCGACGGCTGGATGTATTTCCAATGGTAGCTGCATTGCCCTAACAACGCCACAGAGGTCAATCATGATATAGGCGGCCATTCATTTCGAATGGCTGGATGTATTCCCAATGGTAGCCACATTGCCGCAGAAACGCAACCGGAGGGCACTTATTAAATAAGCAGCCGTTCATTTCCAACGGCTGGATGTATTTTCAATGGTAGCTGCATTGCCCCAAAATACCACTGGAGGGAACACATTAAAAGGGCAGGCGTTCATTTCGAAAGGCTGGATGTTTTTCCAATGGTAGCTGCATTGCCGCAAAAACGCCACCGGAGGGCACTCATTAATTCGGCGGCTGTTCATTTCGAATGGCTAGATGTATTTCTAATGTTAGCTGCATTGCCGCAAAAACGCCACCGGAGGGAGCTCATTAAATCGGTGGCCATTCATTTCCAACGGCTCAATGTATTTTTAATGGTGGCTGCATTGCCCCAACAACGCCACCAGAGGGCACTCTTTAAGTCAGCTGCCATTCATTTCGAACGGCACGATGTAATTGCAATGGTTGCTGCATTGCCGCAAAAACGCCACCGGAGGGCACTCATTAAATTGGCGGCCGTTTAATTCCAACGGCTGGATGTATTTCAAATGGTTGCTGCATTTCCGCAAAAACGCCACCCGAGGGTACTCATTAAATTGGCGGCCGTTCATTTCGAACGGCTTGATATATTACCAATGGTAGCTGCATTGCCGAAAAACGCCACCGTAGGACACTCAAAAAATTGGCGGTGTTTCATTTTGAACGGCGGGATGTACTTCCAATGGACGCTGCATTGCTGCAAAAACGCCACCTGAGGGCGCTCATTAAATTGGCAGGCATTCATTTCCAACGGCTGGATGTATTTCCGATGATAGCTGCATTGCCGCAAAAATCCACCGGAGGACAGTCATTAAATTGGCGGCCGTTAATTTCGAATGGCTAGATGTATTTCCAATGGTAGCTGCATTGCCGCAAAAACGCCACCGGAGGGAGCTCATTAAATCGGCGGCCGTTCATTTCCAATGGCTCAATGTATTTTCAATGGTAGCTGCATTGCCCCAACAACACCACCGGAAGGCACTCTTTTAGTCGGCAGCCATCCATTTCGAACGGCTGGATGTATTTCCAATGGTAGCTGCATTGCCACGAAAACGCCAACTGAGGGGACTCATTAAATCGGTGGCCGTTAATTTTGAATGGCTGGATATATATCCAATGGTAGCTGCATTGCTGCGAAAACGCCACCGGAGGGAGCTCATTAAATCGACGGCCGTTCATTTCCAACGGCTCTATGTATTTTCAATGGTAGCTGCATTGCCCAAACAACACCTCCAGAGGGCACTCTAAGTCAGCTGCCATTCATTGTGAACGGCTGGATGTATTTGCAATGGTTGCTGCATTGCCGCAAAAACGCCACTGGAGGGCACTCATTGAATTGGCGGCCGTTCAATTCCAACGGCTGGATGTATTTCAAATGGTTGCTGCATTTCCACAGAAACGCCACCGGAGGGTACTCATTAAATTGGCGGCCGTTCATTTTGAACGGCTAAATGTATTACCAATGGTAACTGCATTGCCGCAAAACGCCACCGTAGGACACTCAAAAAATTGGCGGTTGTTCATTTCGAACGGCGGGATGTACTTCCAATGGACGCTGCATTGCCGCAAAAACACCACCTGAGGGTACTCATTAAATTGGCAGGCATTCATATCCAACGGCTGGATGTATTTCCGATGATAGCTGCATTGCCGCAAAAACTCCACCGGAGGACAGTCATTAAATCGGCGGCCGTTAATTTCCAAAGGCTGGATGAATTTCCATAGGTAGCTACATTGCCGCAAAAACGCCACCGGAGGGCACTCATTAAATCGTCGGCCGTTCATCTTGAACGGCTGGATGTTTTTCCAATGGTAGCTGCATTTCCTCAAACACGCCACCGAAGTGAACTCATTAAATCGGCAGCTGTTCATTTCCGACGGCTGGATGTATTTCCAATGGTACCTGTATTGGGGCAAATATGCCAACAGAGGGCACTCATTAAATCGATGGCCGTTAATTTCCAACGGCTCAATGTATTTCCAATGGTAGCTGCATTGCCACAAAAACGCCAACTGAGGGGACTCATTAAACTGGTGGCCGTTCATTTTGAATGGCTGGATGTATTTCCGATGGTAGCTGCATTGCTGCAAAAACGCCACCTGAGGGCACTCATTAAATTGGCGAGCATTCATTTCCAACGGCTGGATGTATATAATAATAATAATAATAATAATAATTTCCTTGTATTGTCATTCTGTGTAACAATGTACACAGAACGAAATGTCGATTGCACCTGACCCGTTGTAGCGAGCCGATGCAGCCGCAGCCAACAGAGGGCGCCGCCGACCACGTTATCCAATGGTAGCTGCATTGCCACAAAAACGCCACCGGAGGAGACTCTTTAAATCGGCGGCTGTTCATTTCCGACGGTTGGATGTATTTCCAATGGTAGCTGTATTGGGGCAAAAATGCCAACGGATGGCACTCAATAAATCGGAACCGTTGATTTTCAACGGCTCAATGTAATTCCAATTGTAGCTGCATTGCCACAAAAACGCCAACTGAGGGGACTCATTAAATCGGTGGCCGTTCAATTCGAATGGCTGGATGTATTTGCAATGGTTGCTGCATTGCCGCAAAAACGCCACCGGAGGGCACTCATAAAAATGGCGGCCGTTTAATTCCAACGGCGGGATTATTTCAAATGGTTGCTGCATTTCCGCAAAAACGCCACCGAAGGGTACTCATTAAATCGGCGGACGTTCATTTCGAACGGTTTGATATATTACCAATGGTAGCTGCATTGCCGCAAAACGCCACCGTAGGACACTCAAAAAATTGGCGGTTGTTCATTTCGAACGGCGGGATGTACTTCCAATGGACGCTGCATTGCCGCAAAAACGCCACCTGAGGGCACTCATTAAATTCGCAGGCATTCATTTCCAACGGCTGGATGTATTTACGATGATAGCTGCATTGCCGCAAAAACTCCACCGGAGGACAGTCATTAAATCGGCGGCCGTTAATTTTCAAAGGCTGGATGAATTTCCAAAGGTAGCTACATTGCCGCAAAAACGCCACTAAAAGGTCACTAATTAAATCAGCGGCCGTTCATTTCGAATGGCTAGATGTATTTTCAATGGTAGCTGCATTGCCCCAACAACACCACCGGAAGCCACTCTTTTAGTCGGCAGCCATCCATTTCGAACGGCTGGATGTATTTCCAATGGTAGCTGTATTGGGGCAAAAATGCCAACGGATGGCACTCATTAAATCGGAACCGTTGATTTTCAACGGCTCAATGTAATTCCAATGGTAACTGCATTGCCGCAAAACGCCACCGTAGGACACTCAAAAAATTGGCGGTTGTTCATTTCGAACGGCGGGATGTACTTCCAATGGACGCTGCATTGCCGCAAAAACGCCACCTGAGGGCACTCATTAAATTGGCAGGCATTCATTTCCAACGGCTGGAAGTATTTCCGATGATAGCTGCATTGCCGCAAAAACTCCACCGGAGGACAGTCATTAATTTGGCGGCCGTTAATTTCCAAAGGCTGGATGAATTTCCAAAGGTAGCTACATTGCCGCAAAAACGCCACCGGAGGGCATTCATTAAATCGGCGGCCGTTCATTTTGAACGGCTGGATGTATTTCCAATGGTAGCTGCATTTCCGCAAACACGCCACCAAAGTGCACTCATTAAATCGGCAGCTGTTCATTTCCGACGGCTGGATGTAATTCCAATGGTACCTGTATTGGGGCAAAAATGCCAACAGAGGGCACTCATTAAATCGGTTGCCGTTAATTTCCAACGGCTCAATGTATTTCCAATGGTAGCTGCATTGCCACAAAAACGCAACCGAAGGGCACTCATTAAATCGGCGGCCGTTCATTTTGAACTAATTAAATAAGCAGCCGTTTATTTCCAACGGCTGACTGTATTTCCAATGGTAGCTGCATTGCCCCAAAATACCACTGGAGGGAACACATTGAATGGGCAGGCGTTCATTTCCAACGGCTGGATGTATTTCCAATGGTAGCTGCATTGCCGCAAAAACTCCACCGGAGGGCACTCATTGAATTGGGCGCTGTTCATCTCATAAGGATCGATTTATTTCCAATGGTAGCAGTGTGGCCGCAAAAACGCCACCAGAGGGCACTCATTAAATAGGCGGTTGTTCATTTCAAACGGCGGGATGTACTTCCAAGGGTAGCTGCACTGCCGCAAAAACGCCACCTGAGGGCACTCATTAAATTGGCGGGCGTTCATTTCCAACGGCTGGATGTATTTCCAATGGTAGCTGCATTGCCGCAAAAACGCCACCGGAGGGAGCTCATTAAATCGGCAGCCGTTCATTTCCAACGGTTCAATATATTTCCAATGGTAGCTGCATTGCCCCATCAACGCCAACAGAGGGAACTCTTTAAGTCAGCTGCCATTCATTTCGAAACGGCTGGATGTATTTGCAATGGTAGCTGCATTGCCACAAAAATGCCACCGGAGGGCACTCATTAAATTGGCGGTCGTTCAATTCCAACGGCTGGATGTTTTTCCAATGGTTGCTGCATTTCCGCAAAAACGCCATCAGAGGGCACACATTAAATGGGCGGGCGTTCATTTCGAAAGATTGGATGTATTTCCAATGGTAGCTGCATTGCCCCAACAACACCACAGAGGGCACTCATTATATGGGCGGCCATTCATTTCGAATGGCTGGATGTATTTCCAATGGTAGCTGCATTGCCCCAAAAACGTCACCGGAGGGCACTCATTAAATAAGCAGCCGTTCATTTCCAATGGATGGATGTATTTCCAATGGTAGCTGCATTGCCCCAAAATACCACTGGAGGGAACACATTAAATGGGTAGGCGTTCATTTCGAAAGGCTGGATGTATTTCCAATGGTAGCTGCATTGCCGCAAAAACGCCACCGAAAGGCACTCTTTTAGTCGGCAGCCATTCATTTCGAACGGCTGGATGTAATTCCAATGGTAGCTGCATTGCCACAAAAATGCCAACTGAGGGGACTCTTTAAATCGGCGGCTGTTCATTTCCGACGGTTGGATGTATTTCCAATGGTAGCTGTATTGGGGCAAAAATGCCAACGGATGGCACTCATTAAATCGGAACCGTTGATTTTCAACGGCTCAATGTAATTCCAAATGTAGCTGCATTGCCACAAAAACGCCAACTGAGGGGACTCATTAAATCGGTGGCCGTTCATTTCGAATGGCTGGATGTATTTGCAATGGTTGCTGCATTGCCGCAAAAACGCCACCGGAGGGCACTCATTAAAATGGCGGCCGATTAATTCCAACGGCTGGATCTATTTCAAATGGTTGCTGCATTTCCGCAAAAACGCCACCGAAGGGTACTCATTAAATCGGCGGCCGTTCATTTCGAACGGCTTGATATATTACCAATGGTAGCTGCATTGCCGCAAAAACACCTCCGGAGGGCACACATTAAATGGGCGGGCGTTCATTTCCGAAGGCTGGATGTATTTCCAATGGTAGCTGCATTGCCGCAAAACGCCACCGTAGGACACTCAAAAAATTGGCGGTTGTTCATTTCGAACGGCGGGATGTACTTCCAATGGACGCTGCATTGCCGCAAAAATGCCACCTGAGGGCACTCATTAAATTCGCAGGCATTCATTTCCAACGGCTGGATGTATTTACGATGATAGCTGCATTGCCGCAAAAACTCCACCGGAGGACAGTCATTAAATCGGCGGCTGTTAATTTTCAAAGGCTGGATGAATTTCCAAAGGTAGCTACATTGCCGCAAAAACTCCACCAAAAGGTCACTCATTAAATCAGCGGCCGTTCATTTCGAATGGCTAGATGTATTTTCAATGGTAGCTGCATTGCCCCAACAACACCACCGGAAGGCACTCTTTTAGTCGGCAGCCATCCATTTCGAACGGCTGGATGTATTTCCAATGGTAGCTGTATTGGGGCAAAAATGCCAACGGATGGCACTCATTAAATCGGAACCATTGATTTTCAACGGCTCAATGTAATTCCAATGGTAACTGCATTTCCGCAAAACGCCACCGTAGGACACTCAAAAAATTGGCGGTTGTTCATTTCGAACGGCGGGATGTACTTCCAATGGACGCTGCATTGCCGCAAAAACGCCACCTGAGGGCACTCATTAAATTGGCAGGCATTCATTTCCAACGGCTGGATGTATTTCCGATGATAGCTGCATTGCCGCAAAAACTCCACCGGAGGACAGTCATTAAATCGGCGGCCGTTAATTTCCAAAGGCTGGATGAATTTCCAAAGGTAGCTACATTGCCGCAAAAACGCCACCGGAGGGCATTCATTAAATCGGTGGCCGTTCATTTTGAACGGCTGGATGTATTTCCAATGGTAGCTGCATTTCCGCAAACACGCCGCCGAAGTGCACTCATTAAATCGGCAGCTGTTCATTTCCGACGGCTGGATATATTTCCAATGGTACCTGTATTGGGGCAAAAATGCCAACAGAGGGCACTCATTAAATCGGTTGCCGTTAATTTCAAACGGCTCAATGTATTTCCAATGGTAGCTGCATTGCCACAAAAACGCAACCGAAGGGCACTCATTAAATCGGCGGCCGTTCATTTTGAACGGCTTGATGTATTTCCAATGATAGCTGCATTGCCGCAAAAATGCCACTGGAGGAGACTCTTTAAATCGGCGGCTGTTCATTTCCGACGGCTGGATGTATTTCCAATGGTTGCTATATTGGGGCAAAAATGCCAACGGATGGCACTCATTAAATCGAAACCGTTGATTTTCAACGGCTCAATGTAATTCCAATTCTAGCTGCATTGCCACAAAAACGCCAACTGACTGGACTCATTAAATCGGTGGCCGTTCATTTCGAATGGCTGGATGTAATTCCAATGGTAGCTGCATTGCCGCAAACAGGCCACCGGAGGGAGCTCATTAAATGGCGGCCGTTCATTACCATCGGCTCAATGTATTTTTAATGGTAGCTGCATTGCCCAAACAAAGCCACCGGAGGGCACTCATTTAATCGGCGGCTGTTCATTTCCGATGGCTGGATGTATTTCCAATGGTAGCTGTATTGGGGCAAAAATGCCAACGGATGGCACTCAATAAATCGGAACCGTTGATTTTCAACGGCTCAATGTAATTCCAATTGTAGCTGCATTGCCACAAAAACGCCAACTGAGGGGACTCATTAAATCGGTGGCCGTTCAATTCGAATGGCTGGATGTATTTGCAATGGTTGCTGCATTGCCGCAAAAACGCCACCGGAGGGCACTCATAAAAATGGCGGCCGTTTAATTCCAACGGCGGGATTATTTCAAATGGTTGCTGCATTTCCGCAAAAACGCCACCGAAGGGTACTCATTAAATCGGCGGCCGTTCATTTCGAACGGTTTGATATATTACCAATGGTAGCTGCATTGCCGCAAAACGCCACCGTAGGACACTCAAAAAATTGGCGGTTGTTCATTTCGAACGGCGGGATGTACTTCCAATGGACGCTGCATTGCCGCAAAAACGCCACCGGAGGGCACTCATTAAATCGGCGGCGGTTAATTTCAAACGGCTCGATGTATTTCCAATGGTAGCTGCATTGCCGCAAGAACGCCACCGGAGGGCACTCATTAAATCGGCGGTCGTTCATTTCCAACGGCTCGATGTAATTCCAACAGTAGCTGCATTGCCGCAAAAACGCCACCGGAGGGCACTCATTAAGTCGGCGGCCGTTCATTTTGAATGGCTGGATGTATTTCAAATGGTAGCTGCATTGCCGCAAGAACGCCACCGGAGGGCACTCATTCAATTGGCGGCCATTCATTTCCAACGGCTTATTACATTTCCAATGGTAGCTGATTTGGGGCAAAAATGCCAACGGAGGGCAAACATTAAATGGGCGGTTGTTCATTTCCAAAGGCTGGTTGTTATTCCAATGGTAGCTGCATTGCCGCAAAACGCCACCGGAGGACACTCATTGAATTGGCGGTTGTTCATTTCGAACGGCGGGATGTACTTCCAATGGTATTGCTGCAAAAACGCCACCTGAGGGAACTCATTAAATGGGCAGGCGTTCATTTCGAAAGATTGGATGTATTTCCAATGGTAGCTGAATTTCCCTAACAATGCCACAGAGGGCACTCATTATATAGGCGGCCATTTATTTCGAATGGCTGGATGTATTTCCAATGGTAGCTGCATTGCCGCAAAAACACCACGAAAAGGTCACTCATTAAATCAGCGGCCGTTCATTTCGAATGGCTAAGTGTATTTCCAATGGTAGCTGCATTGCCGCAAAAACGCCACCGGAGGGAGCTCATTAAATCGGCGGCCGTTCATTTCCAACAGCTCAATGTATTTTCAATGGTAGCTGCATTGCCCCAACAACACCACCGGAAGGCACTCTTTTAGTCGGCAGCCATCCATTTCGAACGGCTGGATGTATTTCCAATGGTAGCTGCATTGCCACAAAAACGCCAACTGAGGGGACTCATTAAATCGGTGGCCGTTCATTTTGAATGGCTGGATGTATTTCCAATGGTAGCTGCATTGCTGCGAAAACGCCACGGGAGGGAGTTCATTAAATCGGCGGCCGTTCATTTCCAACGGCTCTATGTATTTTCAATGGTAGCTGCATTGCCCAAACAACGCCACCAGAGGGCACTCTTTAAGTCAGCTGCCATTCATTTCGAACGGCTGGATGTATTTGCAATGGTTGCTGCATTGCCGCAAAAACGCCACCGGAGGGCACTCATTAAATTGGCGGCCGTTCAATTCCAACGGCTGGATGTATTTCAAATGGTTGCTGCATTTCCGCAAAAACGCCACCGGAGGATCCTCATTAAATCGGCGGCCGTTCATTTCGAACGGCTGGATGTTATTTCAATGGTAGCTGCATTGCCGCAAAACGCCATCGGAGGACACTCATTGAATTGGTGGTTGTTCATTTCGAACGGCGGGATGTACTTCCAATGGTAACTGCATTGCCGCAAAAATGCCACCTGAGGGAACTCATTAAATTGGCAGGCATTCATTTCCAACGGCTGGATGTATTTCCAATGGTAGTTCTATTTGGGCAAAAATGCCAACGGATGGCACTCATTAAATCGGAGCCGTTCATTTCCAACGGCTCAATGTATTTCCAATGGTAGCTGCATTGCCACAACAACGCCAACTAAGGGGACCCATTAAATCGGTGGCCGTTCATTTTGAATGACTGGATGTATTTCCAATGGTAGCTGCATTGCCGCAAAAAAGCCACTGGAGGGAGCTCATTAAATGGCGGCCATTCATTTCCAACGGCTCAATGTATTTTTAATGGTAGCTGCATCGCCCCAACAATGCCACCGTAGGGCACTCATTAATTCGGCTGCCGTTCATTTCCAACGGCTCATTGTATTTCCGATGGTAGCTGCATTGCCGCAAATACGCCACCCAGGGCACTCATTAAATCGGCTGCCGTTCATTTAAAACGGCTCGATGTATTTCCGATGCTAGCTGCATTTCCGCAAATACGCCACCCAGGGCACTCATTAAATCGGCTGCCGTTCATTTACAACGGCTCGATGTATTTCCAATGGTAGCTGCATTGCTGCAAAAACGCCATCGGAGGGCACTCATTAAATCAAATGCCGTTCATTTCCAACGGCTCGATGTATTTCCATTGGTAGCTGCATTGCCGCAATAATGCAACCGAAGTGCACTCATTAAATCGGTGGGCGTTAATTTCGAACGGCTGGATGTATTTCCAATGGAAGCTGCATTGCCGCAAGAACACCACTGGAGGGCACTCAGTAAATTGGCGGCCGTTCATTTCCAAAGGCTAAATGTATTTTTAAAGCTAGCTAGATTGCCCCAAAAACGCAACCGAAGTGCACTCATTAAATCGGTGGGCGTTAATTTCGAACGGCTGCATGTATTTCCAGTGGTAGATGCATTGCCGCAAGAACGCCACCGGAGGGCACTCATTAAATTGGCGGCCGTTCTTTTCCAACGGCTGGATGTATTTCCAATGGTAGCTGCATTGCCGCAAGAACGCCACCGGAGGGCACTCATTAAATTGGCGGCTGTTCTTTTCGAACAGCTTGACGAATTTCCAATGGTAGTTTCATTGCCCCAAAAACGCCACCGGAGGGCACTCATTAAATCGGCGGCGGTTAATTTGAAACGGCTCGATGTATTTCCAATGGTAGCTGCATTGCCGCAAGAACGCCACCGGAGGGCACTCATTAAATCGGCGGTCGTTCATTTCCAACGGCTCGATGTAATTCCAACAGTAGCTGCATTGCCGCAAAAACGCCACCGGAGGGCACTCATTAAGTCGGCGGCCGTTCATTTTGAATGGCTGGATGTATTTCAAATGGTAGCTGCATTGCCGCAAGAACGCCACCGGAGGGCACTCATTCAATTGGCGGCCATTCATTTCCAACGGCTTATTACATTTCCAATGGTAGCTGCATTGCTGCAAAAACGCCACCAGAGACACTCATTAAAATGGCTGCCATTCATTTTCAACGGCTCGATGTAGTTCCAATGGTAGCTGCATTGCCGCAAAAAGCGACCGGAGGGCAGTCATTAAATCGGCAGATGTTCATTTCCAACAGCTCGATGTATTTCCAATGGTAGCTGCATTGCCGCAAAAACGCCACCGGAGGGCACTCACTAAATCGGCGGGCGTTCATTTCGAATGGCTGGATGTATATCCAATTGTACCTGCATTGCCGCAAAAACGCCACCGGAGAGCACTCATTAAATCGGCGGCTGTCCATTTCGGATGACTGGATGTATTTCCAATGGTAGCTGCATTGCCGCAAAATACCACTATAGGGAATACATTGAATGGGCAGGTGTTCATTTCGAAAGGTTGGATGTATTTCCAATGGTAGCTGCATTGCCACAAAAACGCCACCGGAGGGCACTCATTAATTCGGCGGCCGTTCATTTCAAATGGCTAGATGTATTTCCAATGGTAGCTGCATATCCGCAAAAACGCCACCGCAGGGAGCTTATTAAATCGGCGGCCGTTCATTTCCAACGGCTCAATGTATTTTTAACGGTGGCTGCATTGCCCCAACAACGCCACCGGAAGGCAATCTTTTAGTCAGCAGCCATTCATTTCGAACGGCTGGATGTATTACCAATGGTAGCTGCATTGCCCCAAAAACGCCACCGGAGGGCACTCATTAAATCGGCAGACGTTCATTTCCAACAGCTCGATGTATTACCAATGGTAGTTGCATTGCCCCAAAAACGCCACCGGAGGGCACTCATTAAATCAGCAGCGATTCATTTCCAACTCCTCGATGTATTTCCAATGGTAGCTGCATTGCCGCAAAAACAAAACCGGAGGGCACTCATTAAATCGGCGGCCGTTCATTTCGAATGGCTGGATGTATTTCCAATGGTAGCTGCATTGCCGCAAAAACGCCACCGGAGGGAACTCACTAAATCGGTGGGCGTTGATTTCGAATGGCTGGATGTATTTCCAATGGTAGCTGCATTGCCGCAAAAACGCCACCGGATGGAACTCACTAAATCGGCGGGCGTTCATTTCCAACGTCTCAATGTATTTTCAATGGTAGCTGCATTGCAGGAAAAAGGCAACCGGGGGGCTCTCATTAAATTGGCGGCCGTTCATTTCCAACGGCTGGATGTATTTCCATTGGTAGCTGCATTGCCGCATAAACGCCACCCGAGGGCACTCATTTAATCGGCGGGCGTTCATTTCGAACGGCTGCATGTATTTCCAATGGTAGCTGCATTGCCGCAAAAACGCCACCGGATGGAACTCACTAAATCGGCGGGCGTTCATTTCCAACGTCTCAATGTATTTTCAATGGTAGCTGCATTGCAGGAAAAAGGCAACCGGGGGGCTCTCATTAAATTGGCGGCCGTTCATTTCCAACGGCTGGATGTATTTCCATTGGTAGCTGCATTGCCGCATAAACGCCACCCGAGGGCACTCATTTAATCGGCGGGCGTTCATTTCGAACGGCTGGATGTATTTCCGATGATAGCTGCATTGACGCAAAAACTCCACCGGGGGGCAGTCATTAAATCGGCGGCCGTTATTTTCCAACTGAGGGGACTCATTAAACTGATGGCTGTTCATTTTGAATTGCTGGATGTATTTCAAACGGTAGCTGCAATGACGCAAAAACGCCACCTGAGGGCACTCATTAAATCGGCTGGCATTCATTTCCAACGGCTGGATGTATATCCAATGGTAGCTGCATTGCCACAAAAACGCCACCGGAGGGCAGTCATTAAATCGGCGGCCATTAATTTCCAACGGCTTGATGAATTTCCAATAGTAGCTGCATTGCCGCAAGAACGCCACCGGGGGGCACTCATTAAATCGGCGGCCGTTCATTTTGAACGGCTTGATGTATTTCCTTATGTAGCTGCAATGCCGCAAAAACGCCACCGGAAGGCACTCTTTAAATCGGCGGCTGTTCATTTCCGACGGCTGGATGTATTTCCAATGGTAGCTGTTTTTGGGCAAAAATGCCAACGGATGGCACTCATTAAATGGCGGCCGTTCATTTCCATCGGCTCAATGTATTTTTAATGGTAGTTGCATTGCCCCAACAAAGCCACCGGAGGGCACTCATTAAATCGGCGGCTGTTCATTTCCGACGGCTGGATGTTTTCCAGTGGTAGCTGATTTGGGGCAAAAATGCCAACGGAGGGCAAACATTAAATGGGCGGTTGTTCATTTCCAAAGGCTGGTTGTTATTCCAATGGTAGCTGCATTGCCGCAAAACGCCACCGGAGGACACTCATTGAATTGGCGGTTGTTCATTTCGAACGGCGGGATGTACTTCCAATGGTAACTGCATTGCTGCAAAAACGCCACCTGAGGGAACTCATTAAATGGGCAGGCGTTCATTTCGAAAGATTGGATGTATTTCCAATGGTAGCTGCATTTCCCTAACAATGCCACAGAGGGCACTCATTATATAGGCGGCCATTTATTTCGAATGGCTGGATGTATTTCCAATGGTAGCTGCATTGCCGCAAAAACACCACGAAAAGGTCACTCATTAAATCAGCGGCCGTTCATTTCGAATGGCTAAGTGTATTTCCAATGGTAGCTGCATTGCCGCAAAAACGCCACCGGAGGGAGCTCATTAAATCGGCGGCCGTTCATTTCCAACAGCTCAATGTATTTTCAATGGTAGCTGCATTGCCCCAACAACACCACCGGAAGGCACTCTTTTAGTCGGCAGCCATCCATTTCGAACGGCTGGATGTATTTCCAATGGTAGCTGCATTGCCACAAAAACGCCAACTGAGGGGACTCATTAAATCGGTGGCCGTTCATTTTGAATGGCTGGATGTATTTCCAATGGTAGCTGCATTGCTGCGAAAAGGCCACGGGAGGGAGTTCATTAAATCGGCGGCCGTTCATTTCCAACGGCTCTATGTATTTTCAATGGTAGCTGCATTGCCCAAACAACGCCACCAGAGGGCACTCTTTAAGTCAGCTGCCATTCATTTCGAACGGCTGGATGTATTTGCAATGGTTGCTGCATTGCCGCAAAAACGCCACCGGAGGGCACTCATTAAATTGGCGGCCGTTCAATTCCAACGGCTGGATGTATTTCAAATGGTTGCTGCATTTCCGCAAAAACGCCACCGGAGGATCCTCATTAAATCGGCGGCCGTTCATTTCGAACGGCTGGATGTTATTTCAATGGTAGCTGCATTGCCGCAAAACGCCATCGGAGGACACTCATTGAATTGGTGGTTGTTCATTTCGAACGGCGGGATGTACTTCCAATGGTAACTGCATTGCCGCAAAAATGCCACCTGAGGGAACTCATTAAATTGGCAGGCATTCATTTCCAACGGCTGGATGTATTTCCAATGGTAGTTCTATTTGGGCAAAAATGCCAACGGATGGCACTCATTAAATCGGAGCCGTTCATTTCCAACGGCTCAATGTATTTCCAATGGTAGCTGCATTGCCACAACAACGCCAACTAAGGGGACCCATTAAATCGGTGGCCGTTCATTTTGAATGACTGGATGTATTTCCAATGGTAGCTGCATTGCCGCAAAAAAGCCACTGGAGGGAGCTCATTAAATGGCGGCCATTCATTTCCAACGGCTCAATGTATTTTTAATGGTAGCTGCATCGCCCCAACAATGCCACCGGAGGGCACTCATTAATTCGGCTGCTGTTCATTTCCGACGGCTGGATGTATTTCCAATGGTAGCTGCATTGCCCTAACAACGCCACAGAGGTCAATCATGATATAGGCGGCCATTCATTTCGAATGGCTGGATGTATTCCCAATGGTAGCCACATTGCCGCAGAAACGCAACCGGAGGGCACTTATTAAATAAGCAGCCGTTCATTTCCAACGGCTGGATGTATTTTCAATGGTAGCTGCATTGCCCCAAAATACCACTGGAGGGAACACATTAAAAGGGCAGGCGTTCATTTCGAAAGGCTGGATGTTTTTCCAATGGTAGCTGCATTGCCGCAAAAACGCCACCGGAGGGCACTCATTAATTCGGCGGCTGTTCATTTCGAATGGCTAGATGTATTTCTAATGTTAGCTGCATTGCCGCAAAAACGCCACCGGAGGGAGCTCATTAAATCGGTGGCCATTCATTTCCAACGGCTCAATGTATTTTTAATGGTGGCTGCATTGCCCCAACAACGCCACCAGAGGGCACTCTTTAAGTCAGCTGCCATTCATTTCGAACGGCACGATGTAATTGCAATGGTTGCTGCATTGCCGCAAAAACGCCACCGGAGGGCACTCATTAAATTGGCGGCCGTTTAATTCCAACGGCTGGATGTATTTCAAATGGTTGCTGCATTTCCGCAAAAACGCCACCCGAGGGTACTCATTAAATTGGCGGCCGTTCATTTCGAACGGCTTGATATATTACCAATGGTAGCTGCATTGCCGAAAAACGCCACCGTAGGACACTCAAAAAATTGGCGGTGTTTCATTTTGAACGGCGGGATGTACTTCCAATGGACGCTGCATTGCTGCAAAAACGCCACCTGAGGGCGCTCATTAAATTGGCAGGCATTCATTTCCAACGGCTGGATGTATTTCCGATGATAGCTGCATTGCCGCAAAAATCCACCGGAGGACAGTCATTAAATTGGCGGCCGTTAATTTCGAATGGCTAGATGTATTTCCAATGGTAGCTGCATTGCCGCAAAAACGCCACCGGAGGGAGCTCATTAAATCGGCGGCCGTTCATTTCCAATGGCTCAATGTATTTTCAATGGTAGCTGCATTGCCCCAACAACACCACCGGAAGGCACTCTTTTAGTCGGCAGCCATCCATTTCGAACGGCTGGATGTATTTCCAATGGTAGCTGCATTGCCACGAAAACGCCAACTGAGGGGACTCATTAAATCGGTGGCCGTTAATTTTGAATGGCTGGATATATATCCAATGGTAGCTGCATTGCTGCGAAAACGCCACCGGAGGGAGCTCATTAAATCGACGGCCGTTCATTTCCAACGGCTCTATGTATTTTCAATGGTAGCTGCATTGCCCAAACAACACCTCCAGAGGGCACTCTAAGTCAGCTGCCATTCATTGTGAACGGCTGGATGTATTTGCAATGGTTGCTGCATTGCCGCAAAAACGCCACTGGAGGGCACTCATTGAATTGGCGGCCGTTCAATTCCAACGGCTGGATGTATTTCAAATGGTTGCTGCATTTCCACAGAAACGCCACCGGAGGGTACTCATTAAATTGGCGGCCGTTCATTTTGAACGGCTAAATGTATTACCAATGGTAACTGCATTGCCGCAAAACGCCACCGTAGGACACTCAAAAAATTGGCGGTTGTTCATTTCGAACGGCGGGATGTACTTCCAATGGACGCTGCATTGCCGCAAAAACACCACCTGAGGGTACTCATTAAATTGGCAGGCATTCATATCCAACGGCTGGATGTATTTCCGATGATAGCTGCATTGCCGCAAAAACTCCACCGGAGGACAGTCATTAAATCGGCGGCCGTTAATTTCCAAAGGCTGGATGAATTTCCATAGGTAGCTACATTGCCGCAAAAACGCCACCGGAGGGCACTCATTAAATCGTCGGCCGTTCATCTTGAACGGCTGGATGTTTTTCCAATGGTAGCTGCATTTCCTCAAACACGCCACCGAAGTGAACTCATTAAATCGGCAGCTGTTCATTTCCGACGGCTGGATGTATTTCCAATGGTACCTGTATTGGGGCAAATATGCCAACAGAGGGCACTCATTAAATCGATGGCCGTTAATTTCCAACGGCTCAATGTATTTCCAATGGTAGCTGCATTGCCACAAAAACGCCAACTGAGGGGACTCATTAAACTGGTGGCCGTTCATTTTGAATGGCTGGATGTATTTCCGATGGTAGCTGCATTGCTGCAAAAACGCCACCTGAGGGCACTCATTAAATTGGCGAGCATTCATTTCCAACGGCTGGATGTATATAATAATAATAATAATAATAATAATTTCCTTGTATTGTCATTCTGTGTAACAATGTACACAGAACGAAATGTCGATTGCACCTGACCCGTTGTAGCGAGCCGATGCAGCCGCAGCCAACAGAGGGCGCCGCCGACCACGTTATCCAATGGTAGCTGCATTGCCACAAAAACGCCACCGGAGGAGACTCTTAAAATCGGCGGCTGTTCATTTCCGACGGTTGGATGTATTTCCAATGGTAGCTGTATTGGGGCAAAAATGCCAACGGATGGCACTCAATAAATCGGAACCGTTGATTTTCAACGGCTCAATGTAATTCCAATTGTAGCTGCATTGCCACAAAAACGCCAACTGAGGGGACTCATTAAATCGGTGGCCGTTCAATTCGAATGGCTGGATGTATTTGCAATGGTTGCTGCATTGCCGCAAAAACGCCACCGGAGGGCACTCATAAAAATGGCGGCCGTTTAATTCCAACGGCGGGATTATTTCAAATGGTTGCTGCATTTCCGCAAAAACGCCACCGAAGGGTACTCATTAAATCGGCGGCCGTTCATTTCGAACGGTTTGATATATTACCAATGGTAGCTGCATTGCCGCAAAACGCCACCGTAGGACACTCAAAAAATTGGCGGTTGTTCATTTCGAACGGCGGGATGTACTTCCAATGGACGCTGCATTGCCGCAAAAACGCCACCTGAGGGCACTCATTAAATTCGCAGGCATTCATTTCCAACGGCTGGATGTATTTACGATGATAGCTGCATTGCCGCAAAAACTCCACCGGAGGACAGTCATTAAATCGGCGGCCGTTAATTTTCAAAGGCTGGATGAATTTCCAAAGGTAGCTACATTGCCGCAAAAACGCCACTAAAAGGTCACTAATTAAATCAGCGGCCGTTCATTTCGAATGGCTAGATGTATTTTCAATGGTAGCTGCATTGCCCCAACAACACCACCGGAAGCCACTCTTTTAGTCGGCAGCCATCCATTTCGAACGGCTGGATGTATTTCCAATGGTAGCTGTATTGGGGCAAAAATGCCAACGGATGGCACTCATTAAATCGGAACCGTTGATTTTCAACGGCTCAATGTAATTCCAATGGTAACTGCATTGCCGCAAAACGCCACCGTAGGACACTCAAAAAATTGGCGGTTGTTCATTTCGAACGGCGGGATGTACTTCCAATGGACGCTGCATTGCCGCAAAAACGCCACCTGAGGGCACTCATTAAATTGGCAGGCATTCATTTCCAACGGCTGGAAGTATTTCCGATGATAGCTGCATTGCCGCAAAAACTCCACCGGAGGACAGTCATTAATTTGGCGGCCGTTAATTTCCAAAGGCTGGATGAATTTCCAAAGGTAGCTACATTGCCGCAAAAACGCCACCGGAGGGCATTCATTAAATCGGCGGCCGTTCATTTTGAACGGCTGGATGTATTTCCAATGGTAGCTGCATTTCCGCAAACACGCCACCAAAGTGCACTCATTAAATCGGCAGCTGTTCATTTCCGACGGCTGGATGTAATTCCAATGGTACCTGTATTGGGGCAAAAATGCCAACAGAGGGCACTCATTAAATCGGTTGCCGTTAATTTCCAACGGCTCAATGTATTTCCAATGGTAGCTGCATTGCCACAAAAACGCAACCGAAGGGCACTCATTAAATCGGCGGCCGTTCATTTTGAACTAATTAAATAAGCAGCCGTTTATTTCCAACGGCTGACTGTATTTCCAATGGTAGCTGCATTGCCCCAAAATACCACTGGAGGGAACACATTGAATGGGCAGGCGTTCATTTCCAACGGCTGGATGTATTTCCAATGGTAGCTGCATTGCCGCAAAAACTCCACCGGAGGGCACTCATTGAATTGGGCGCTGTTCATCTCCAAAGGATCGATTTATTTCCAATGGTAGCAGTGTGGCCGCAAAAACGCCACCAGAGGGCACTCATTAAATAGGCGGTTGTTCATTTCAAACGGCGGGATGTACTTCCAAGGGTAGCTGCACTGCCGCAAAAACGCCACCTGAGGGCACTCATTAAATTGGCGGGCGTTCATTTCCAACGGCTGGATGTATTTCCAATGGTAGCTGCATTGCCGCAAAAACGCCACCGGAGGGAGCTCATTAAATCGGCAGCCGTTCATTTCCAACGGTTCAATATATTTCCAATGGTAGCTGCATTGCCCCATCAACGCCAACAGAGGGAACTCTTTAAGTCAGCTGCCATTCATTTCGAAACGGCTGGATGTATTTGCAATGGTAGCTGCATTGCCACAAAAATGCCACCGGAGGGCACTCATTAAATTGGCGGTCGTTCAATTCCAACGGCTGGATGTTTTTCCAATGGTTGCTGCATTTCCGCAAAAACGCCATCAGAGGGCACACATTAAATGGGCGGGCGTTCATTTCGAAAGATTGGATGTATTTCCAATGGTAGCTGCATTGCCCCAACAACACCACAGAGGGCACTCATTATATGGGCGGCCATTCATTTCGAATGGCTGGATGTATTTCCAATGGTAGCTGCATTGCCCCAAAAACGTCACCGGAGGGCACTCATTAAATAAGCAGCCGTTCATTTCCAATGGATGGATGTATTTCCAATGGTAGCTGCATTGCCCCAAAATACCACTGGAGGGAACACATTAAATGGGTAGGCGTTCATTTCGAAAGGCTGGATGTATTTCCAATGGTAGCTGCATTGCCGCAAAAACGCCACCGAAAGGCACTCTTTTAGTCGGCAGCCATTCATTTCGAACGGCTGGATGTAATTCCAATGGTAGCTGCATTGCCACAAAAATGCCAACTGAGGGGACTCTTTAAATCGGCGGCTGTTCATTTCCGACGGTTGGATGTATTTCCAATGGTAGCTGTATTGGGGCAAAAATGCCAACGGATGGCACTCATTAAATCGGAACCGTTGATTTTCAACGGCTCAATGTAATTCCAAATGTAGCTGCATTGCCACAAAAACGCCAACTGAGGGGACTCATTAAATCGGTGGCCGTTCATTTCGAATGGCTGGATGTATTTGCAATGGTTGCTGCATTGCCGCAAAAACGCCACCGGAGGGCACTCATTAAAATGGCGGCCGATTAATTCCAACGGCTGGATCTATTTCAAATGGTTGCTGCATTTCCGCAAAAACGCCACCGAAGGGTACTCATTAAATCGGCGGCCGTTCATTTCGAACGGCTTGATATATTACCAATGGTAGCTGCATTGCCGCAAAAACACCTCCGGAGGGCACACATTAAATGGGCGGGCGTTCATTTCCGAAGGCTGGATGTATTTCCAATGGTAGCTGCATTGCCGCAAAACGCCACCGTAGGACACTCAAAAAATTGGCGGTTGTTCATTTCGAACGGCGGGATGTACTTCCAATGGACGCTGCATTGCCGCAAAAATGCCACCTGAGGGCACTCATTAAATTCGCAGGCATTCATTTCCAACGGCTGGATGTATTTACGATGATAGCTGCATTGCCGCAAAAACTCCACCGGAGGACAGTCATTAAATCGGCGGCTGTTAATTTTCAAAGGCTGGATGAATTTCCAAAGGTAGCTACATTGCCGCAAAAACTCCACCAAAAGGTCACTCATTAAATCAGCGGCCGTTCATTTCGAATGGCTAGATGTATTTTCAATGGTAGCTGCATTGCCCCAACAACACCACCGGAAGGCACTCTTTTAGTCGGCAGCCATCCATTTCGAACGGCTGGATGTATTTCCAATGGTAGCTGTATTGGGGCAAAAATGCCAACGGATGGCACTCATTAAATCGGAACCATTGATTTTCAACGGCTCAATGTAATTCCAATGGTAACTGCATTTCCGCAAAACGCCACCGTAGGACACTCAAAAAATTGGCGGTTGTTCATTTCGAACGGCGGGATGTACTTCCAATGGACGCTGCATTGCCGCAAAAACGCCACCTGAGGGCACTCATTAAATTGGCAGGCATTCATTTCCAACGGCTGGATGTATTTCCGATGATAGCTGCATTGCCGCAAAAACTCCACCGGAGGACAGTCATTAAATCGGCGGCCGTTAATTTCCAAAGGCTGGATGAATTTCCAAAGGTAGCTACATTGCCGCAAAAACGCCACCGGAGGGCATTCATTAAATCGGTGGCCGTTCATTTTGAACGGCTGGATGTATTTCCAATGGTAGCTGCATTTCCGCAAACACGCCGCCGAAGTGCACTCATTAAATCGGCAGCTGTTCATTTCCGACGGCTGGATATATTTCCAATGGTACCTGTATTGGGGCAAAAATGCCAACAGAGGGCACTCATTAAATCGGTTGCCGTTAATTTCAAACGGCTCAATGTATTTCCAATGGTAGCTGCATTGCCACAAAAACGCAACCGAAGGGCACTCATTAAATCGGCGGCCGTTCATTTTGAACGGCTTGATGTATTTCCAATGATAGCTGCATTGCCGCAAAAATGCCACTGGAGGAGACTCTTTAAATCGGCGGCTGTTCATTTCCGACGGCTGGATGTATTTCCAATGGTTGCTATATTGGGGCAAAAATGCCAACGGATGGCACTCATTAAATCGAAACCGTTGATTTTCAACGGCTCAATGTAATTCCAATTCTAGCTGCATTGCCACAAAAACGCCAACTGACTGGACTCATTAAATCGGTGGCCGTTCATTTCGAATGGCTGGATGTAATTCCAATGGTAGCTGCATTGCCGCAAACAGGCCACCGGAGGGAGCTCATTAAATGGCGGCCGTTCATTACCATCGGCTCAATGTATTTTTAATGGTAGCTGCATTGCCCAAACAAAGCCACCGGAGGGCACTCATTTAATCGGCGGCTGTTCATTTCCGATGGCTGGATGTATTTCCAATGGTAGCTGTATTGGGGCAAAAATGCCAACGGATGGCACTCAATAAATCGGAACCGTTGATTTTCAACGGCTCAATGTAATTCCAATTGTAGCTGCATTGCCACAAAAACGCCAACTGAGGGGACTCATTAAATCGGTGGCCGTTCAATTCGAATGGCTGGATGTATTTGCAATGGTTGCTGCATTGCCGCAAAAACGCCACCGGAGGGCACTCATAAAAATGGCGGCCGTTTAATTCCAACGGCGGGATTATTTCAAATGGTTGCTGCATTTCCGCAAAAACGCCACCGAAGGGTACTCATTAAATCGGCGGCCGTTCATTTCGAACGGTTTGATATATTACCAATGGTAGCTGCATTGCCGCAAAACGCCACCGTAGGACACTCAAAAAATTGGCGGTTGTTCATTTCGAACGGCGGGATGTACTTCCAATGGACGCTGCATTGCCGCAAAAACGCCACCGGAGGGCACTCATTAAATCGGCGGCGGTTAATTTCAAACGGCTCGATGTATTTCCAATGGTAGCTGCATTGCCGCAAGAACGCCACCGGAGGGCACTCATTAAATCGGCGGTCGTTCATTTCCAACGGCTCGATGTAATTCCAACAGTAGCTGCATTGCCGCAAAAACGCCACCGGAGGGCACTCATTAAGTCGGCGGCCGTTCATTTTGAATGGCTGGATGTATTTCAAATGGTAGCTGCATTGCCGCAAGAACGCCACCGGAGGGCACTCATTCAATTGGCGGCCATTCATTTCCAACGGCTTATTACATTTCCAATGGTAGCTGCATTGCTGCAAAAACGCCACCAGAGACACTCATTAAAATGGCTGCCATTCATTTTAGAAGGCTCGATGTAGTTCCAATGGTAGCTGCATTGCCGCAAAACGCGACCGGAGGGCAGTCATTAAATCGGCAGATGTTCATTTCCAACAGCTCGATGTATTTCCAATGGTAGCTGCATTGCCGCAAAAAGGCCACCGGAGGGCACTCACTAAATCGGCGGGCGTTCATTTCGAATGGCTGGATGTATATCCAATTGTACCTGCATTGCCGCAAAAACGCCACCGGAGAGCACTCATTAAATCGGCGGCTGTCCATTTCGGATGACTGGATGTATTTCCAATGGTAGCTGCATTGCCGCAAAATACCACTATAGGGAACACATTGAATGGGCAGGTGTTCATTTCGAAAGGTTGGATGTATTTCCAATGGTAGCTGCATTGCCACAAAAACGCCACCGGAGGGCACTCATTAATTCGGCGGCCGTTCATTTCAAATGGCTAGATGTATTTCCAATGGTAGCTGCATATCCGCAAAAACGCCACCGCAGGGAGCTTATTAAATCGGCGGCCGTTCATTTCCAACGGCTCAATGTATTTTTAACGGTGGCTGCATTGCCCCAACAACGCCACCGGAAGGCAATCTTTTAGTCAGCAGCCATTCATTTCGAACGGCTGGACTTATTACCAATGGTAGCTGCATTGCCCCAAAAACGCCACCGGAGGGCACTCATTAAATCGGCAGACGTTCATTTCCAACAGCTCGATGTATTACCAATGGTAGTTGCATTGCCCCAAAAACGCCACCGGAGGGCACTCATTAAATCAGCAGCGATTCATTTCCAACTCCTCGATGTATTTCCAATGGTAGCTGCATTGCCGCAAAAACAAAACCGGAGGGCACTCATTAAATCGGCGGCCGTTCATTTCGAATGGCTGGATGTATTTCCAATGGTAGCTGCATTGCCGCAAAAACGCCACCGGAGGGAACTCACTAAATCGGTGGGCGTTGATTTCGAATGGCTGGATGTATTTCCAATGGTAGCTGCATTGCCGCAAAAACGCCACCGGATGGAACTCACTAAATCGGCGGGCGTTCATTTCCAACGTCTCAATGTATTTTCAATGGTAGCTGCATTGCAGGAAAAAGGCAACCGGGGGGCTCTCATTAAATTGGCGGCCGTTCATTTCCAACGGCTGGATGTATTTCCATTGGTAGCTGCATTGCCGCATAAACGCCACCCGAGGGCACTCATTTAATCGGCGGGCGTTCATTTCGAACGGCTGCATGTATTTCCAATGGTAGCTGCATTGCCGCAAAAACGCCACCGGATGGAACTCACTAAATCGGCGGGCGTTCATTTCCAACGTCTCAATGTATTTTCAATGGTAGCTGCATTGCAGGAAAAAGGCAACCGGGGGGCTCTCATTAAATTGGCGGCCGTTCATTTCCAACGGCTGGATGTATTTCCATTGGTAGCTGCATTGCCGCATAAACGCCACCCGAGGGCACTCATTTAATCGGCGGGCGTTCATTTCGAACGGCTGGATGTATTTCCGATGATAGCTGCATTGACGCAAAAACTCCACCGGGGGGCAGTCATTAAATCGGCGGCCGTTATTTTCCAACTGAGGGGACTCATTAAACTGATGGCTGTTCATTTTGAATTGCTGGATGTATTTCAAACGGTAGCTGCAATGACGCAAAAACGCCACCTGAGGGCACTCATTAAATCGGCTGGCATTCATTTCCAACGGCTGGATGTATATCCAATGGTAGCTGCATTGCCACAAAAACGCCACCGGAGGGCAGTCATTAAATCGGCGGCCATTAATTTCCAACGGCTTGATGAATTTCCAATAGTAGCTGCATTGCCGCAAGAACGCCACCGGGGGGCACTCATTAAATCGGCGGCCGTTCATTTTGAACGGCTTGATGTATTTCCTTATGTAGCTGCAATGCCGCAAAAACGCCACCGGAAGGCACTCTTTAAATCGGCGGCTGTTCATTTCCGACGGCTGGATGTATTTCCAATGGTAGCTGTTTTTGGGCAAAAATGCCAACGGATGGCACTCATTAAATGGCGGCCGTTCATTTCCATCGGCTCAATGTATTTTTAATGGTAGTTGCATTGCCCCAACAAAGCCACCGGAGGGCACTCATTAAATCGGCGGCTGTTCATTTCCGACGGCTGGATGTTTTCCAGTGGTAGCTGATTTGGGGCAAAAATGCCAACGGAGGGCAAACATTAAATGGGCGGTTGTTCATTTCCAAAGACTGGTTGTTATTCCAATGGTAGCTGCATTGCCGCAAAACGCCACCGGAGGACACTCATTGAATTTGCGGTTGTTCATTTCGAACGGCGGGATGTACTTCCAATGGTAACTGCATTGCTGCAAAAACGCCACCTGAGGGAACTCATTAAATGGGCAGGCGTTCATTTCGAAAGATTGGATGTATTTCCAATGGTAGCTGCATTTCCCTAACAATGCCACAGAGGGCACTCATTATATAGGCGGCCATTTATTTCGAATGGCTGGATGTATTTCCAATGGTAGCTGCATTGCCGCAAAAACACCACGAAAAGGTCACTCATTAAATCAGCGGCCGTTCATTTCGAATGGCTAAGTGTATTTCCAATGGTAGCTGCATTGCCGCAAAAACGCCACCGGAGGGAGCTCATTAAATCGGCGGCCGTTCATTTCCAACAGCTCAATGTATTTTCAATGGTAGCTGCATTGCCCCAACAACACCACCGGAAGGCACTCTTTTAGTCGGCAGCCATCCATTTCGAACGGCTGGATGTATTTCCAATGGTAGCTGCATTGCCACAAAAACGCCAACTGAGGGGACTCATTAAATCGGTGGCCGTTCATTTTGAATGGCTGGATGTATTTCCAATGGTAGCTGCATTGCTGCGAAAACGCCACGGGAGGGAGTTCATTAAATCGGCGGCCGTTCATTTCCAACGGCTCTATGTATTTTCAATGGTAGCTGCATTGCCCAAACAACGCCACCAGAGGGCACTCTTTAAGTCAGCTGCCATTCATTTCGAACGGCTGGATGTATTTGCAATGGTTGCTGCATTGCCGCAAAAACGCCACCGGAGGGCACTCATTAAATTGGCGGCCGTTCAATTCCAACGGCTGGATGTATTTCAAATGGTTGCTGCATTTCCGCAAAAACGCCACCGGAGGATCCTCATTAAATCGGCGGCCGTTCATTTCGAACGGCTGGATGTTATTTCAATGGTAGCTGCATTGCCGCAAAACGCCATCGGAGGACACTCATTGAATTGGTGGTTGTTCATTTCGAACGGCGGGATGTACTTCCAATGGTAACTGCATTGCCGCAAAAATGCCACCTGAGGGAACTCATTAAATTGGCAGGCATTCATTTCCAACGGCTGGATGTATTTCCAATGGTAGTTCTATTTGGGCAAAAATGCCAACGGATGGCACTCATTAAATCGGAGCCGTTCATTTCCAACGGCTCAATGTATTTCCAATGGTAGCTGCATTGCCACAACAACGCCAACTAAGGGGACCCATTAAATCGGTGGCCGTTCATTTTGAATGACTGGATGTATTTCCAATGGTAGCTGCATTGCCGCAAAAAAGCCACTGGAGGGAGCTCATTAAATGGCGGCCATTCATTTCCAACGGCTCAATGTATTTTTAATGGTAGCTGCATCGCCCCAACAATGCCACCGGAGGGCACTCATTAATTCGGCTGCTGTTCATTTCCGACGGCTGGATGTATTTCCAATGGTAGCTGCATTGCCCTAACAACGCCACAGAGGTCAATCATGATATAGGCGGCCATTCATTTCGAATGGCTGGATGTATTCCCAATGGTAGCCACATTGCCGCAGAAACGCAACCGGAGGGCACTTATTAAATAAGCAGCCGTTCATTTCCAACGGCTGGATGTATTTTCAATGGTAGCTGCATTGCCCCAAAATACCACTGGAGGGAACACATTAAAAGGGCAGGCGTTCATTTCGAAAGGCTGGATGTTTTTCCAATGGTAGCTGCATTGCCGCAAAAACGCCACCGGAGGGCACTCATTAATTCGGCGGCTGTTCATTTCGAATGGCTAGATGTATTTCTAATGTTAGCTGCATTGCCGCAAAAACGCCACCGGAGGGAGCTCATTAAATCGGTGGCCATTCATTTCCAACGGCTCAATGTATTTTTAATGGTGGCTGCATTGCCCCAACAACGCCACCAGAGGGCACTCTTTAAGTCAGCTGCCATTCATTTCGAACGGCACGATGTAATTGCAATGGTTGCTGCATTGCCGCAAAAACGCCACCGGAGGGCACTCATTAAATTGGCGGCCGTTTAATTCCAACGGCTGGATGTATTTCAAATGGTTGCTGCATTTCCGCAAAAACGCCACCCGAGGGTACTCATTAAATTGGCGGCCGTTCATTTCGAACGGCTTGATATATTACCAATGGTAGCTGCATTGCCGAAAAACGCCACCGTAGGACACTCAAAAAATTGGCGGTGTTTCATTTTGAACGGCGGGATGTACTTCCAATGGACGCTGCATTGCTGCAAAAACGCCACCTGAGGGCGCTCATTAAATTGGCAGGCATTCATTTCCAACGGCTGGATGTATTTCCGATGATAGCTGCATTGCCGCAAAAACTCCACCGGAGGACAGTCATTAAATTGGCGGCCGTTAATTTCGAATGGCTAGATGTATTTCCAATGGTAGCTGCATTGCCGCAAAAACGCCACCGGAGGGAGCTCATTAAATCGGCGGCCGTTCATTTCCAATGGCTCAATGTATTTTCAATGGTAGCTGCATTGCCCCAACAACACCACCGGAAGGCACTCTTTTAGTCGGCAGCCATCCATTTCGAACGGCTGGATGTATTTCCAATGGTAGCTGCATTGCCACGAAAACGCCAACTGAGGGGACTCATTAAATCGGTGGCCGTTAATTTTGAATGGCTGGATATATATCCAATGGTAGCTGCATTGCTGCAAAAACGCCACCGGAGGGAGCTCATTAAATCGACGGCCGTTCATTTCCAACGGCTCTATGTATTTTCAATGGTAGCTGCATTGCCCAAACAACACCTCCAGAGGGCACTCTAAGTCAGCTGCCATTCATTGTGAACGGCTGGATGTATTTGCAATGGTTGCTGCATTGCCGCAAAAACGCCACTGGAGGGCACTCATTGAATTGGCGGCCGTTCAATTCCAACGGCTGGATGTATTTCAAATGGTTGCTGCATTTCCACAGAAACGCCACCGGAGGGTACTCATTAAATTGGCGGCCGTTCATTTTGAACGGCTAAATGTATTACCAATGGTAACTGCATTGCCGCAAAACGCCACCGTAGGACACTCAAAAAATTGGCGGTTGTTCATTTCGAACGGCGGGATGTACTTCCAATGGACGCTGCATTGCCGCAAAAACACCACCTGAGGGCACTCATTAAATTGGCAGGCATTCATATCCAACGGCTGGATGTATTTCCGATGATAGCTGCATTGCCGCAAAAACTCCACCGGAGGACAGTCATTAAATCGGCGGCCGTTAATTTCCAAAGGCTGGATGAATTTCCATAGGTAGCTACATTGCCGCAAAAACGCCACCGGAGGGCACTCATTAAATCGTCGGCCGTTCATCTTGAACGGCTGGATGTTTTTCCAATGGTAGCTGCATTTCCTCAAACACGCCACCGAAGTGAACTCATTAAATCGGCAGCTGTTCATTTCCGACGGCTGGATGTATTTCCAATGGTACCTGTATTGGGGCAAATATGCCAACAGAGGGCACTCATTAAATCGATGGCCGTTAATTTCCAACGGCTCAATGTATTTCCAATGGTAGCTGCATTGCCACAAAAACGCCAACTGAGGGGACTCATTAAACTGGTGGCCGTTCATTTTGAATGGCTGGATGTATTTCCGATGGTAGCTGCATTGCTGCAAAAACGCCACCTGAGGGCACTCATTAAATTGGCGAGCATTCATTTCCAACGGCTGGATGTATATAATAATAATAATAATAATAATAATTTCCTTGTATTGTCATTCTGTGTAACAATGTACACAGAACGAAATGTCGATTGCACCTGACCCGTTGTAGCGAGCCGATGCAGCCGCAGCCAACAGAGGGCGCCGCCGACCACGTTATCCAATGGTAGCTGCATTGCCACAAAAACGCCACCGGAGGAGACTCTTTAAATCGGCGGCTGTTCATTTCCGACGGTTGGATGTATTTCCAATGGTAGCTGTATTGGGGCAAAAATGCCAACGGATGGCACTCAATAAATCGGAACCGTTGATTTTCAACGGCTCAATGTAATTCCAATTGTAGCTGCATTGCCACAAAAACGCCAACTGAGGGGACTCATTAAATCGGTGGCCGTTCAATTCGAATGGCTGGATGTATTTGCAATGGTTGCTGCATTGCCGCAAAAACGCCACCGGAGGGCACTCATAAAAATGGCGGCCGTTTAATTCCAACGGCGGGATTATTTCAAATGGTTGCTGCATTTCCGCAAAAACGCCACCGAAGGGTACTCATTAAATCGGCGGCCGTTCATTTCGAACGGTTTGATATATTACCAATGGTAGCTGCATTGCCGCAAAACGCCACCGTAGGACACTCAAAAAATTGGCGGTTGTTCATTTCGAACGGCGGGATGTACTTCCAATGGACGCTGCATTGCCGCAAAAACGCCACCTGAGGGCACTCATTAAATTCGCAGGCATTCATTTCCAACGGCTGGATGTATTTACGATGATAGCTGCATTGCCGCAAAAACTCCACCGGAGGACAGTCATTAAATCGGCGGCCGTTAATTTTCAAAGGCTGGATGAATTTCCAAAGGTAGCTACATTGCCGCAAAAACGCCACTAAAAGGTCACTAATTAAATCAGCGGCCGTTCATTTCGAATGGCTAGATGTATTTTCAATGGTAGCTGCATTGCCCCAACAACACCACCGGAAGCCACTCTTTTAGTCGGCAGCCATCCATTTCGAACGGCTGGATGTATTTCCAATGGTAGCTGTATTGGGGCAAAAATGCCAACGGATGGCACTCATTAAATCGGAACCGTTGATTTTCAACGGCTCAATGTAATTCCAATGGTAACTGCATTGCCGCAAAACGCCACCGTAGGACACTCAAAAAATTGGCGGTTGTTCATTTCGAACGGCGGGATGTACTTCCAATGGACGCTGCATTGCCGCAAAAACGCCACCTGAGGGCACTCATTAAATTGGCAGGCATTCATTTCCAACGGCTGGAAGTATTTCCGATGATAGCTGCATTGCCGCAAAAACTCCACCGGAGGACAGTCATTAATTTGGCGGCCGTTAATTTCCAAAGGCTGGATGAATTTCCAAAGGTAGCTACATTGCCGCAAAAACGCCACCGGAGGGCATTCATTAAATCGGCGGCCGTTCATTTTGAACGGCTGGATGTATTTCCAATGGTAGCTGCATTTCCGCAAACACGCCACCAAAGTGCACTCATTAAATCGGCAGCTGTTCATTTCCGACGGCTGGATGTAATTCCAATGGTACCTGTATTGGGGCAAAAATGCCAACAGAGGGCACTCATTAAATCGGTTGCCGTTAATTTCCAACGGCTCAATGTATTTCCAATGGTAGCTGCATTGCCACAAAAACGCAACCGAAGGGCACTCATTATATCGGCGGCCGTTCATTTTGAACTAATTAAATAAGCAGCCGTTTATTTCCAACGGCTGACTGTATTTCCAATGGTAGCTGCATTGCCCCAAAATACCACTGGAGGGAACACATTGAATGGGCAGGCGTTCATTTCCAACGGCTGGATGTATTTCCAATGGTAGCTGCATTGCCGCAAAAACTCCACCGGAGGGCACTCATTGAATTGGGCGCTGTTCATCTCCAAAGGATCGATTTATTTCCAATGGTAGCAGTGTGGCCGCAAAAACGCCACCAGAGGGCACTCATTAAATAGGCGGTTGTTCATTTCAAACGGCGGGATGTACTTCCAAGGGTAGCTGCACTGCCGCAAAAACGCCACCTGAGGGCACTCATTAAATTGGCGGGCGTTCATTTCCAACGGCTGGATGTATTTCCAATGGTAGCTGCATTGCCGCAAAAACGCCACCGGAGGGAGCTCATTAAATCGGCAGCCGTTCATTTCCAACGGTTCAATATATTTCCAATGGTAGCTGCATTGCCCCATCAACGCCAACAGAGGGAACTCTTTAAGTCAGCTGCCATTCATTTCGAAACGGCTGGATGTATTTGCAATGGTAGCTGCATTGCCACAAAAATGCCACCGGAGGGCACTCATTAAATTGGCGGTCGTTCAATTCCAACGGCTGGATGTTTTTCCAATGGTTGCTGCATTTCCGCAAAAACGCCATCAGAGGGCACACATTAAATGGGCGGGCGTTCATTTCGAAAGATTGGATGTATTTCCAATGGTAGCTGCATTGCCCCAACAACACCACAGAGGGCACTCATTATATGGGCGGCCATTCATTTCGAATGGCTGGATGTATTTCCAATGGTAGCTGCATTGCCCCAAAAACGTCACCGGAGGGCACTCATTAAATAAGCAGCCGTTCATTTCCAATGGATGGATGTATTTCCAATGGTAGCTGCATTGCCCCAAAATACCACTGGAGGGAACACATTAAATGGGTAGGCGTTCATTTCGAAAGGCTGGATGTATTTCCAATGGTAGCTGCATTGCCGCAAAAACGCCACCGAAAGGCACTCTTTTAGTCGGCAGCCATTCATTTCGAACGGCTGGATGTAATTCCAATGGTAGCTGCATTGCCACAAAAATGCCAACTGAGGGGACTCTTTAAATCGGCGGCTGTTCATTTCCGACGGTTGGATGTATTTCCAATGGTAGCTGTATTGGGGCAAAAATGCCAACGGATGGCACTCATTAAATCGGAACCGTTGATTTTCAACGGCTCAATGTAATTCCAAATGTAGCTGCATTGCCACAAAAACGCCAACTGAGGGGACTCATTAAATCGGTGGCCGTTCATTTCGAATGGCTGGATGTATTTGCAATGGTTGCTGCATTGCCGCAAAAACGCCACCGGAGGGCACTCATTAAAATGGCGGCCGATTAATTCCAACGGCTGGATGTATTTCAAATGGTTGCTGCATTTCCGCAAAAACGCCACCGAAGGGTACTCATTAAATCGGCGGCCGTTCATTTCGAACGGCTTGATATATTACCAATGGTAGCTGCATTGCCGCAAAAACACCTCCGGAGGGCACACATTAAATGGGCGGGCGTTCATTTCCGAAGGCTGGATGTATTTCCAATGGTAGCTGCATTGCCGCAAAACGCCACCGTAGGACACTCAAAAAATTGGCGGTTGTTCATTTCGAACGGCGGGATGTACTTCCAATGGACGCTGCATTGCCGCAAAAATGCCACCTGAGGGCACTCATTAAATTCGCAGGCATTCATTTCCAACGGCTGGATGTATTTACGATGATAGCTGCATTGCCGCAAAAACTCCACCGGAGGACAGTCATTAAATCGGCGGCTGTTAATTTTCAAAGGCTGGATGAATTTCCAAAGGTAGCTACATTGCCGCAAAAACTCCACCAAAAGGTCACTCATTAAATCAGCGGCCGTTCATTTCGAATGGCTAGATGTATTTTCAATGGTAGCTGCATTGCCCCAACAACACCACCGGAAGGCACTCTTTTAGTCGGCAGCCATCCATTTCGAACGGCTGGATGTATTTCCAATGGTAGCTGTATTGGGGCAAAAATGCCAACGGATGGCACTCATTAAATCGGAACCATTGATTTTCAACGGCTCAATGTAATTCCAATGGTAACTGCATTTCCGCAAAACGCCACCGTAGGACACTCAAAAAATTGGCGGTTGTTCATTTCGAACGGCGGGATGTACTTCCAATGGACGCTGCATTGCCGCAAAAACGCCACCTGAGGGCACTCATTAAATTGGCAGGCATTCATTTCCAACGGCTGGATGTATTTCCGATGATAGCTGCATTGCCGCAAAAACTCCACCGGAGGACAGTCATTAAATCGGCGGCCGTTAATTTCCAAAGGCTGGATGAATTTCCAAAGGTAGCTACATTGCCGCAAAAACGCCACCGGAGGGCATTCATTAAATCGGTGGCCGTTCATTTTGAACGGCTGAATGTATTTCCAATGGTAGCTGCATTTCCGCAAACACGCCGCCGAAGTGCACTCATTAAATCGGCAGCTGTTCATTTCCGACGGCTGGATATATTTCCAATGGTACCTGTATTGGGGCAAAAATGCCAACAGAGGGCACTCATTAAATCGGTTGCCGTTAATTTCAAACGGCTCAATGTATTTCCAATGGTAGCTGCATTGCCACAAAAACGCAACCGAAGGGCACTCATTAAATCGGCGGCCGTTCATTTTGAACGGCTTGATGTATTTCCAATGATAGCTGCATTGCCGCAAAAATGCCACTGGAGGAGACTCTTTAAATCGGCGGCTGTTCATTTCCGACGGCTGGATGTATTTCCAATGGTTGCTATATTGGGGCAAAAATGCCAACGGATGGCACTCATTAAATCGAAACCGTTGATTTTCAACGGCTCAATGTAATTCCAATTCTAGCTGCATTGCCACAAAAACGCCAACTGACTGGACTCATTAAATCGGTGGCCGTTCATTTCGAATGGCTGGATGTAATTCCAATGGTAGCTGCATTGCCGCAAACAGGCCACCGGAGGGAGCTCATTAAATGGCGGCCGTTCATTACCATCGGCTCAATGTATTTTTAATGGTAGCTGCATTGCCCAAACAAAGCCACCGGAGGGCACTCATTTAATCGGCGGCTGTTCATTTCCGATGGCTGGATGTATTTCCAATGGTAGCTGTATTGGGGCAAAAATGCCAACGGATGGCACTCAATAAATCGGAACCGTTGATTTTCAACGGCTCAATGTAATTCCAATTGTAGCTGCATTGCCACAAAAACGCCAACTGAGGGGACTCATTAAATCGGTGGCCGTTCAATTCGAATGGCTGGATGTATTTGCAATGGTTGCTGCATTGCCGCAAAAACGCCACCGGAGGGCACTCATAAAAATGGCGGCCGTTTAATTCCAACGGCGGGATTATTTCAAATGGTTGCTGCATTTCCGCAAAAACGCCACCGAAGGGTACTCATTAAATCGGCGGCCGTTCATTTCGAACGGTTTGATATATTACCAATGGTAGCTGCATTGCCGCAAAACGCCACCGTAGGACACTCAAAAAATTGGCGGTTGTTCATTTCGAACGGCGGGATGTACTTCCAATGGACGCTGCATTGCCGCAAAAACGCCACCGGAGGGCACTCATTAAATCGGCGGCGGTTAATTTCAAACGGCTCGATGTATTTCCAATGGTAGCTGCATTGCCGCAAGAACGCCACCGGAGGGCACTCATTAAATCGGCGGTCGTTCATTTCCAACGGCTCGATGTAATTCCAACAGTAGCTGCATTGCCGCAAAAACGCCACCGGAGGGCACTCATTAAGTCGGCGGCCGTTCATTTTGAATGGCTGGATGTATTTCAAATGGTAGCTGCATTGCCGCAAGAACGCCACCGGAGGGCACTCATTCAATTGGCGGCCATTCATTTCCAACGGCTTATTACATTTCCAATGGTAGCTGCATTGCTGCAAAAACGCCACCAGAGACACTCATTAAAATGGCTGCCATTCATTTTCAACGGCTCGATGTAGTTCCAATGGTAGCTGCATTGCCGCAAAACGCGACCGGAGGGCAGTCATTAAATCGGCAGATGTTCATTTCCAACAGCTCGATGTATTTCCAATGGTAGCTGCATTGCCGCAAAAAGGCCACCGGAGGGCACTCACTAAATCGGCGGGCGTTCATTTCGAATGGCTGGATGTATATCCAATTGTACCTGCATTGCCGCAAAAACGCCACCGGAGAGCACTCATTAAATCGGCGGCTGTCCATTTCGGATGACTGGATGTATTTCCAATGGTAGCTGCATTGCCGCAAAATACCACTATAGGGAACACATTGAATGGGCAGGTGTTCATTTCGAAAGGTTGGATGTATTTCCAATGGTAGCTGCATTGCCACAAAAACGCCACCGGAGGGCACTCATTAATTCGGCGGCCGTTCATTTCAAATGGCTAGATGTATTTCCAATGGTAGCTGCATATCCGCAAAAACGCCACCGCAGGGAGCTTATTAAATCGGCGGCCGTTCATTTCCAACGGCTCAATGTATTTTTAACGGTGGCTGCATTGCCCCAACAACGCCACCGGAAGGCAATCTTTTAGTCAGCAGCCATTCATTTCGAACGGCTGGACTTATTACCAATGGTAGCTGCATTGCCCCAAAAACGCCACCGGAGGGCACTCATTAAATCGGCAGACGTTCATTTCCAACAGCTCGATGTATTACCAATGGTAGTTGCATTGCCCCAAAAACGCCACCGGAGGGCACTCATTAAATCAGCAGCGATTCATTTCCAACTCCTCGATGTATTTCCAATGGTAGCTGCATTGCCGCAAAAACAAAACCGGAGGGCACTCATTAAATCGGCGGCCGTTCATTTCGAATGGCTGGATGTATTTCCAATGGTAGCTGCATTGCCGCAAAAACGCCACCGGAGGGAACTCACTAAATCGGTGGGCGTTGATTTCGAATGGCTGGATGTATTTCCAATGGTAGCTGCATTGCCGCAAAAACGCCACCGGATGGAACTCACTAAATCGGCGGGCGTTCATTTCCAACGTCTCAATGTATTTTCAATGGTAGCTGCATTGCAGGAAAAAGGCAACCGGGGGGCTCTCATTAAATTGGCGGCCGTTCATTTCCAACGGCTGGATGTATTTCCATTGGTAGCTGCATTGCCGCATAAACGCCACCCGAGGGCACTCATTTAATCGGCGGGCGTTAATTTCGAACGGCTGCATGTATTTCCAATGGTAGCTGCATTGCCGCAAAAACGCCACCGGATGGAACTCACTAAATCGGCGGGCGTTCATTTCCAACGTCTCAATGTATTTTCAATGGTAGCTGCATTGCAGGAAAAAGGCAACCGGGGGGCTCTCATTAAATTGGCGGCCGTTCATTTCCAACGGCTGGATGTATTTCCATTGGTAGCTGCATTGCCGCATAAACGCCACCCGAGGGCACTCATTTAATCGGCGGGCGTTCATTTCGAACGGCTGGATGTATTTCCGATGATAGCTGCATTGACGCAAAAACTCCACCGGGGGGCAGTCATTAAATCGGCGGCCGTTATTTTCCAACTGAGGGGACTCATTAAACTGATGGCTGTTCATTTTGAATTGCTGGATGTATTTCAAACGGTAGCTGCAATGACGCAAAAACGCCACCTGAGGGCACTCATTAAATCGGCTGGCATTCATTTCCAACGGCTGGATGTATATCCAATGGTAGCTGCATTGCCACAAAAACGCCACCGGAGGGCAGTCATTAAATCGGCGGCCATTAATTTCCAACGGCTTGATGAATTTCCAATAGTAGCTGCATTGCCGCAAGAACGCCACCGGGGGGCACTCATTAAATCGGCGGCCGTTCATTTTGAACGGCTTGATGTATTTCCTTATGTAGCTGCAATGCCGCAAAAACGCCACCGGAAGGCACTCTTTAAATCGGCGGCTGATCATTTCCGACGGCTGGATGTATTTCCAATGGTAGCTGTTTTTGGGCAAAAATGCCAACGGATGGCACTCATTAAATGGCGGCCGTTCATTTCCATCGGCTCAATGTATTTTTAATGGTAGTTGCATTGCCCCAACAAAGCCACCGGAGGGCACTCATTAAATCGGCGGCTGTTCATTTCCGACGGCTGGATGTTTTCCAGTGGTAGCTGATTTGGGGCAAAAATGCCAACGGAGGGCAAACATTAAATGGGCGGTTGTTCATTTCCAAAGGCTGGTTGTTATTCCAATGGTAGCTGCATTGCCGCAAAACGCCACCGGAGGACACTCATTGAATTTGCGGTTGTTCATTTCGAACGGCGGGATGTACTTCCAATGGTAACTGCATTGCTGCAAAAACGCCACCTGAGGGAACTCATTAAATGGGCAGGCGTTCATTTCGAAAGATTGGATGTATTTCCAATGGTAGCTGCATTTCCCTAACAATGCCACAGAGGGCACTCATTATATAGGCGGCCATTTATTTCGAATGGCTGGATGTATTTCCAATGGTAGCTGCATTGCCGCAAAAACACCACGAAAAGGTCACTCATTAAATCAGCGGCCGTTCATTTCGAATGGCTAAGTGTATTTCCAATGGTAGCTGCATTGCCGCAAAAACGCCACCGGAGGGAGCTCATTAAATCGGCGGCCGTTCATTTCCAACAGCTCAATGTATTTTCAATGGTAGCTGCATTGCCCCAACAACACCACCGGAAGGCACTCTTTTAGTCGGCAGCCATCCATTTCGAACGGCTGGATGTATTTCCAATGGTAGCTGCATTGCCACAAAAACGCCAACTGAGGGGACTCATTAAATCGGTGGCCGTTCATTTTGAATGGCTGGATGTATTTCCAATGGTAGCTGCATTGCTGCAAAAACGCCACGGGAGGGAGTTCATTAAATCGGCGGCCGTTCATTTCCAACGGCTCTATGTATTTTCAATGGTAGCTGCATTGCCCAAACAACGCCACCAGAGGGCACTCTTTAAGTCAGCTGCCATTCATTTCGAACGGCTGGATGTATTTGCAATGGTTGCTGCATTGCCGCAAAAACGCCACCGGAGGGCACTCATTAAATTGGCGGCCGTTCAATTCCAACGGCTGGATGTATTTCAAATGGTTGCTGCATTTCCGCAAAAACGCCACCGGAGGATCCTCATTAAATCGGCGGCCGTTCATTTCGAACGGCTGGATGTTATTTCAATGGTAGCTGCATTGCCGCAAAACGCCATCGGAGGACACTCATTGAATTGGTGGTTGTTCATTTCGAACGGCGGGATGTACTTCCAATGGTAACTGCATTGCCGCAAAAATGCCACCTGAGGGAACTCATTAAATTGGCAGGCATTCATTTCCAACGGCTGGATGTATTTCCAATGGTAGTTCTATTTGGGCAAAAATGCCAACGGATGGCACTCATTAAATCGGAGCCGTTCATTTCCAACGGCTCAATGTATTTCCAATGGTAGCTGCATTGCCACAACAACGCCAACTAAGGGGACCCATTAAATCGGTGGCCGTTCATTTTGAATGACTGGATGTATTTCCAATGGTAGCTGCATTGCCGCAAAAAAGCCACTGGAGGGAGCTCATTAAATGGCGGCCATTCATTTCCAACGCCTCAATGTATTTTTAATGGTAGCTGCATCGCCCCAACAATGCCACCGGAGGGCACTCATTAATTCGGCTGCTGTTCATTTCCGACGGCTGGATGTATTTCCAATGGTAGCTGCATTGCCCTAACAACGCCACAGAGGTCAATCATGATATAGGCGGCCATTCATTTCGAATGGCTGGATGTATTCCCAATGGTAGCCACATTGCCGCAGAAACGCAACCGGAGGGCACTTATTAAATAAGCAGCCGTTCATTTCCAACGGCTGGATGTATTTTCAATGGTAGCTGCATTGCCCCAAAATACCACTGGAGGGAACACATTAAAAGGGCAGGCGTTCATTTCGAAAGGCTGGATGTTTTTCCAATGGTAGCTGCATTGCCGCAAAAACGCCACCGGAGGGCACTCATTAATTCGGCGGCTGTTCATTTCGAATGGCTAGATGTATTTCTAATGTTAGCTGCATTGCCGCAAAAACGCCACCGGAGGGAGCTCATTAAATCGGTGGCCATTCATTTCCAACGGCGCAATGTATTTTTAATGGTGGCTGCATTGCCCCAACAACGCCACCAGAGGGCACTCTTTAAGTCAGCTGCCATTCATTTCGAACGGCACGATGTAATTGCAATGGTTGCTGCATTGCCGCAAAAACGCCACCGGAGGGCACTCATTAAATTGGCGGCCGTTTAATTCCAACGGCTGGATGTATTTCAAATGGTTGCTGCATTTCCGCAAAAACGCCACCCGAGGGTACTCATTAAATTGGCGGCCGTTCATTTCGAACGGCTTGATATATTACCAATGGTAGCTGCATTGCCGAAAAACGCCACCGTAGGACACTCAAAAAATTGGCGGTGTTTCATTTTGAACGGCGGGATGTACTTCCAATGGACGCTGCATTGCTGCAAAAACGCCACCTGAGGGCGCTCATTAAATTGGCAGGCATTCATTTCCAACGGCTGGATGTATTTCCGATGATAGCTGCATTGCCGCAAAAACTCCACCGGAGGACAGTCATTAAATTGGCGGCCGTTAATTTCGAATGGCTAGATGTATTTCCAATGGTAGCTGCATTGCCGCAAAAACGCCACCGGAGGGAGCTCATTAAATCGGCGGCCGTTCATTTCCAATGGCTCAATGTATTTTCAATGGTAGCTGCATTGCCCCAACAACACCACCGGAAGGCACTCTTTTAGTCGGCAGCCATCCATTTCGAACGGCTGGATGTATTTCCAATGGTAGCTGCATTGCCACGAAAACGCCAACTGAGGGGACTCATTAAATCGGTGGCCGTTAATTTTGAATGGCTGGATATATATCCAATGGTAGCTGCATTGCTGCGAAAACGCCACCGGAGGGAGCTCATTAAATCGACGGCCGTTCATTTCCAACGGCTCTATGTATTTTCAATGGTAGCTGCATTGCCCAAACAACACCTCCAGAGGGCACTCTAAGTCAGCTGCCATTCATTGTGAACGGCTGGATGTATTTGCAATGGTTGCTGCATTGCCGCAAAAACACCACTGGAGGGCACTCATTGAATTGGCGGCCGTTCAATTCCAACGGCTGGATGTATTTCAAATGGTTGCTGCATTTCCACAGAAACGCCACCGGAGGGTACTCATTAATTTGGCGGCCGTTCATTTTGAACGGCTAAATGTATTACCAATGGTAACTGCATTGCCGCAAAACGCCACCGTAGGACACTCAAAAAATTGGCGGTTGTTCATTTCGAACGGCGGGATGTACTTCCAATGGACGCTGCATTGCCGCAAAAACACCACCTGAGGGCACTCATTAAATTGGCAGGCATTCATATCCAACGGCTGGATGTATTTCCGATGATAGCTGCATTGCCGCAAAAACTCCACCGGAGGACAGTCATTAAATCGGCGGCCGTTAATTTCCAAAGGCTGGATGAATTTCCATAGGTAGCTACATTGCCGCAAAAACGCCACCGGAGGGCACTCATTAAATCGTCGGCCGTTCATCTTGAACGGCTGGATGTTTTTCCAATGGTAGCTGCATTTCCTCAAACACGCCACCGAAGTGAACTCATTAAATCGGCAGCTGTTCATTTCCGACGGCTGGATGTATTTCCAATGGTACCTGTATTGGGGCAAATATGCCAACAGAGGGCACTCATTAAATCGATGGCCGTTAATTTCCAACGGCTCAATGTATTTCCAATGGTAGCTGCATTGCCACA
Organism: Urocampus carinirostris; assembly: GCF_059441175.1. Classification (NCBI taxonomy): domain Eukaryota; kingdom Metazoa; phylum Chordata; class Actinopteri; order Syngnathiformes; family Syngnathidae; genus Urocampus; species Urocampus carinirostris. Next base: position 231,967 of record NW_028283134.1, read on the forward strand.
AAAACGCCAACTGAGGGGACTCATTAAACTGGTGGCCGTTCATTTTGAATGGCTGGATGTATTTCCGATGGTAGCTGCATTGCTGCAAAAACGCCACCTGAGGGCACTCATTAAATTGGCGAGCATTCATTTCCAACGGCTGGATGTATATAATAATAATAATAATAATAATAATTTCCTTGTATTGTCATTCTGTGTAACAATGTACACAGAACGAAATGTCGATTGCACCTGACCCGTTGTAGCGAGCCGATGCAGCCGCAGCCAACAGAGGGCGCCGCCGACCACGTTATCCAATGGTAGCTGCATTGCCACAAAAACGCCACCGGAGGAGACTCTTTAAATCGGCGGCTGTTCATTTCCGACGGTTGGATGTATTTCCAATGGTAGCTGTATTGGGGCAAAAATGCCAACGGATGGCACTCAATAAATCGGAACCGTTGATTTTCAACGGCTCAATGTAATTCCAATTGTAGCTGCATTGCCACAAAAACGCCAACTGAGGGGACTCATTAAATCGGTGGCCGTTCAATTCGAATGGCTGGATGTATTTGCAATGGTTGCTGCATTGCCGCAAAAACGCCACCGGAGGGCACTCATAAAAATGGCGGCCGTTTAATTCCAACGGCGGGATTATTTCAAATGGTTGCTGCATTTCCGCAAAAACGCCACCGAAGGGTACTCATTAAATCGGCGGCCGTTCATTTCGAACGGTTTGATATATTACCAATGGTAGCTGCATTGCCGCAAAACGCCACCGTAGGACACTCAAAAAATTGGCGGTTGTTCATTTCGAACGGCGGGATGTACTTCCAATGGACGCTGCATTGCCGCAAAAACGCCACCTGAGGGCACTCATTAAATTCGCAGGCATTCATTTCCAACGGCTGGATGTATTTACGATGATAGCTGCATTGCCGCAAAAACTCCACCGGAGGACAGTCATTAAATCGGCGGCCGTTAATTTTCAAAGGCTGGATGAATTTCCAAAGGTAGCTACATTGCCGCAAAAACGCCACTAAAAGGTCACTAATTAAATCAGCGGCCGTTCATTTCGAATGGCTAGATGTATTTTCAATGGTAGCTGCATTGCCCCAACAACACCACCGGAAGCCACTCTTTTAGTCGGCAGCCATCCATTTCGAACGGCTGGATGTATTTCCAATGGTAGCTGTATTGGGGCAAAAATGCCAACGGATGGCACTCATTAAATCGGAACCGTTGATTTTCAACGGCTCAATGTAATTCCAATGGTAACTGCATTGCCGCAAAACGCCACCGTAGGACACTCAAAAAATTGGCGGTTGTTCATTTCGAACGGCGGGATGTACTTCCAATGGACGCTGCATTGCCGCAAAAACGCCACCTGAGGGCACTCATTAAATTGGCAGGCATTCATTTCCAACGGCTGGAAGTATTTCCGATGATAGCTGCATTGCCGCAAAAACTCCACCGGAGGACAGTCATTAATTTGGCGGCCGTTAATTTCCAAAGGCTGGATGAATTTCCAAAGGTAGCTACATTGCCGCAAAAACGCCACCGGAGGGCATTCATTAAATCGGCGGCCGTTCATTTTGAACGGCTGGATGTATTTCCAATGGTAGCTGCATTTCCGCAAACACGCCACCAAAGTGCACTCATTAAATCGGCAGCTGTTCATTTCCGACGGCTGGATGTAATTCCAATGGTACCTGTATTGGGGCAAAAATGCCAACAGAGGGCACTCATTAAATCGGTTGCCGTTAATTTCCAACGGCTCAATGTATTTCCGATGGTAGCTGCATTGCCACAAAAACGCAACCGAAGGGCACTCATTAAATCGGCGGCCGTTCATTTTGAACTAATTAAATAAGCAGCCGTTTATTTCCAACGGCTGACTGTATTTCCAATGGTAGCTGCATTGCCCCAAAATACCACTGGAGGGAACACATTGAATGGGCAGGCGTTCATTTCCAACGGCTGGATGTATTTCCAATGGTAGCTGCATTGCCGCAAAAACTCCACCGGAGGGCACTCATTGAATTGGGCGCTGTTCATCTCCAAAGGATCGATTTATTTCCAATGGTAGCAGTGTGGCCGCAAAAACGCCACCAGAGGGCACTCATTAAATAGGCGGTTGTTCATTTCAAACGGCGGGATGTACTTCCAAGGGTAGCTGCACTGCCGCAAAAACGCCACCTGAGGGCACTCATTAAATTGGCGGGCGTTCATTTCCAACGGCTGGATGTATTTCCAATGGTAGCTGCATTGCCGCAAAAACGCCACCGGAGGGAGCTCATTAAATCGGCAGCCGTTCATTTCCAACGGTTCAATATATTTCCAATGGTAGCTGCATTGCCCCATCAACGCCAACAGAGGGAACTCTTTAAGTCAGCTGCCATTCATTTCGAAACGGCTGGATGTATTTGCAATGGTAGCTGCATTGCCACAAAAATGCCACCGGAGGGCACTCATTAAATTGGCGGTCGTTCAATTCCAACGGCTGGATGTTTTTCCAATGGTTGCTGCATTTCCGCAAAAACGGCATCAGAGGGCACACATTAAATGGGCGGGCGTTCATTTCGAAAGATTGGATGTATTTCCAATGGTAGCTGCATTGCCCCAACAACACCACAGAGGGCACTCATTATATGGGCGGCCATTCATTTCGAATGGCTGGATGTATTTCCAATGGTAGCTGCATTGCCCCAAAAACGTCACCGGAGGGCACTCATTAAATAAGCAGCCGTTCATTTCCAATGGATGGATGTATTTCCAATGGTAGCTGCATTGCCCCAAAATACCACTGGAGGGAACACATTAAATGGGTAGGCGTTCATTTCGAAAGGCTGGATGTATTTCCAATGGTAGCTGCATTGCCGCAAAAACGCCACCGAAAGGCACTCTTTTAGTCGGCAGCCATTCATTTCGAACGGCTGGATGTATTTCCAATGGTAGCTGCATTGCCACAAAAATGCCAACTGAGGGGACTCTTTAAATCGGCGGCTGTTCATTTCCGACGGTTGGATGTATTTCCAATGGTAGCTGTATTGGGGCAAAAATGCCAACGGATGGCACTCATTAAATCGGAACCGTTGATTTTCAACGGCTCAATGTAATTCCAAATGTAGCTGCATTGCCACAAAAACGCCAACTGAGGGGACTCATTAAATCGGTGGCCGTTCATTTCGAATGGCTGGATGTATTTGCAATGGTTGCTGCATTGCCGCAAAAACGCCACCGGAGGGCACTCATTAAAATGGCGGCCGATTAATTCCAACGGCTGGATGTATTTCAAATGGTTGCTGCATTTCCGCAAAAACGCCACCGAAGGGTACTCATTAAATCGGCGGCCGTTCATTTCGAACGGCTTGATATATTACCAATGGTAGCTGCATTGCCGCAAAAACACCTCCGGAGGGCACACATTAAATGGGCGGGCGTTCATTTCCGAAGGCTGGATGTATTTCCAATGGTAGCTGCATTGCCGCAAAACGCCACCGTAGGACACTCAAAAAATTGGCGGTTGTTCATTTCGAACGGCGGGATGTACTTCCAATGGACGCTGCATTGCCGCAAAAATGCCACCTGAGGGCACTCATTAAATTCGCAGGCATTCATTTCCAACGGCTGGATGTATTTACGATGATAGCTGCATTGCCGCAAAAACTCCACCGGAGGACAGTCATTAAATCGGCGGCTGTTAATTTTCAAAGGCTGGATGAATTTCCAAAGGTAGCTACATTGCCGCAAAAACTCCACCAAAAGGTCACTCATTAAATCAGCGGCCGTTCATTTCGAATGGCTAGATGTATTTTCAATGGTAGCTGCATTGCCCCAACAACACCACCGGAAGGCACTCTTTTAGTCGGCAGCCATCCATTTCGAACGGCTGGATGTATTTCCAATGGTAGCTGTATTGGGGCAAAAATGCCAACGGATGGCACTCATTAAATCGGAACCATTGATTTTCAACGGCTCAATGTAATTCCAATGGTAACTGCATTTCCGCAAAACGCCACCGTAGGACACTCAAAAAATTGGCGGTTGTTCATTTCGAACGGCGGGATGTACTTCCAATGGACGCTGCATTGCCGCAAAAACGCCACCTGAGGGCACTCATTAAATTGGCAGGCATTCATTTCCAACGGCTGGATGTATTTCCGATGATAGCTGCATTGCCGCAAAAACTCCACCGGAGGACAGTCATTAAATCGGCGGCCGTTAATTTCCAAAGGCTGGATGAATTTCCAAAGGTAGCTACATTGCCGCAAAAACGCCACCGGAGGGCATTCATTAAATCGGTGGCCGTTCATTTTGAACGGCTGGATGTATTTCCAATGGTAGCTGCATTTCCGCAAACACGCCGCCGAAGTGCACTCATTAAATCGGCAGCTGTTCATTTCCGACGGCTGGATATATTTCCAATGGTACCTGTATTGGGGCAAAAATGCCAACAGAGGGCACTCATTAAATCGGTTGCCGTTAATTTCAAACGGCTCAATGTATTTCCAATGGTAGCTGCATTGCCACAAAAACGCAACCGAAGGGCACTCATTAAATCGGCGGCCGTTCATTTTGAACGGCTTGATGTATTTCCAATGATAGCTGCATTGCCGCAAAAATGCCACTGGAGGAGACTCTTTAAATCGGCGGCTGTTCATTTCCGACGGCTGGATGTATTTCCAATGGTAGCTATATTGGGGCAAAAATGCCAACGGATGGCACTCATTAAATCGAAACCGTTGATTTTCAACGGCTCAATGTAATTCCAATTCTAGCTGCATTGCCACAAAAACGCCAACTGACTGGACTCATTAAATCGGTGGCCGTTCATTTCGAATGGCTGGATGTAATTCCAATGGTAGCTGCATTGCCGCAAACAGGCCACCGGAGGGAGCTCATTAAATGGCGGCCGTTCATTACCATCGGCTCAATGTATTTTTAATGGTAGCTGCATTGCCCAAACAAAGCCACCGGAGGGCACTCATTTAATCGGCGGCTGTTCATTTCCGATGGCTGGATGTATTTCCAATGGTAGCTGTATTGGGGCAAAAATGCCAACGGATGGCACTCAATAAATCGGAACCGTTGATTTTCAACGGCTCAATGTAATTCCAATTGTAGCTGCATTGCCACAAAAACGCCAACTGAGGGGACTCATTAAATCGGTGGCCGTTCAATTCGAATGGCTGGATGTATTTGCAATGGTTGCTGCATTGCCGCAAAAACGCCACCGGAGGGCACTCATAAAAATGGCGGCCGTTTAATTCCAACGGCGGGATTATTTCAAATGGTTGCTGCATTTCCGCAAAAACGCCACCGAAGGGTACTCATTAAATCGGCGGCCGTTCATTTCGAACGGTTTGATATATTACCAATGGTAGCTGCATTGCCGCAAAACGCCACCGTAGGACACTCAAAAAATTGGCGGTTGTTCATTTCGAACGGCGGGATGTACTTCCAATGGACGCTGCATTGCCGCAAAAACGCCACCTGAGGGCACTCATTAAATTCGCAGGCATTCATTTCCAACGGCTGGATGTATTTACGATGATAGCTGCATTGCCGCAAAAACTCCACCGGAGGACAGTCATTAAATCGGCGGCCGTTAATTTTCAAAGGCTGGATGAATTTCCAAAGGTAGCTACATTGCCGCAAAAACGCCACCAAAAAGTCACTAATTAAATCAGCGGCCGTTCATTTCGAATGGCTAGATGTATTTTCAATGGTAGCTGCATTGCCCCAACAACACCACCGGAAGCCACTCTTTTAGTCGGCAGCCATCCATTTCGAACGGCTGGATGTATTTCCAATGGTAGCTGTATTGGGGCAAAAATGCCAACGGATGGCACTCATTAAATCGGAACCGTTGATTTTCAACGGCTCAATGTAATTCCAATGGTAACTGCATTGCCGCAAAACGCCACCGTAGTACACTCAAAAAATTGGCGGTTGTTCATTTCGAACGGCGGGATGTACTTCCAATGGACGCTGCATTGCCGCAAAAACGCCACCTGAGGGCACTCATTAAATTGGCAGGCATTCATTTCCAACGGCTGGAAGTATTTCCGATGATAGCTGCATTGCCGCAAAAACTCCACCGGAGGACAGTCATTAATTTGGCGGCCGTTAATTTCCAAAGGCTGGATGAATTTCCAAAGGTAGCTACATTGCCGCAAAAACGCCACCGGAGGGCATTCATTAAATCGGCGGCCGTTCATTTTGAACGGCTGGATGTATTTCCAATGGTAGCTGCATTTCCGCAAACACGCCACCAAAGTGCACTCATTAAATCGGCAGCTGTTCATTTCCGACGGCTGGATGTAATTCCAATGGTACCTGTATTGGGGCAAAAATGCCAACAGAGGGCACTCATTAAATCGGTTGCCGTTAATTTCCAACGGCTCAATGTATTTCCAATGGTAGCTGCATTGCCACAAAAACGCAACCGAAGGGCACTCATTAAATCGGCGGCCGTTCATTTTGAACTAATTAAATAAGCAGCCGTTTATTTCCAACGGCTGACTGTATTTCCAATGGTAGCTGCATTGCCCCAAAATACCACTGGAGGGAACACATTGAATGGGCAGGCGTTCATTTCCAACGGCTGGATGTATTTCCAATGGTAGCTGCATTGCCGCAAAAACTCCACCGGAGGGCACTCATTGAATTGGGCGCTGTTCATCTCCAAAGGATCGATTTATTTCCAATGGTAGCAGTGTGGCCGCAAAAACGCCACCAGAGGGCACTCATTAAATAGGCGGTTGTTCATTTCAAACGGCGGGATGTACTTCCAAGGGTAGCTGCACTGCCGCAAAAACGCCACCTGAGGGCACTCATTAGATTGGCGGGCGTTCATTTCCAACGGCTGGATGTATTTCCAATGGTAGCTGCATTGCCGCAAAAACGCCACCGGAGGGAGCTCATTAAATCGGCAGCCGTTCATTTCCAACGGTTCAATATATTTCCAATGGTAGCTGCATTGCCCCATCAACGCCAACAGAGGGAACTCTTTAAGTCAGCTGCCATTCATTTCGAAACGGCTGGATGTATTTGCAATGGTAGCTGCATTGCTACAAAAATGCCACCGGAGGGCACTCATTAAATTGGCGGTCGTTCAATTCCAACGGCTGGATGTTTTTCCAATGGTTGCTGCATTTCCGCAAAAACGCCATCAGAGGGCACACATTAAATGGGCGGGCGTTCATTTCGAAAGATTGGATGTATTTCCAATGGTAGCTGCATTGCCCCAACAACACCACAGAGGGCACTCATTATATGGGCGGCCATTCATTTCGAATGGCTGGATGTATTTCCAATGGTAGCTGCATTGCCCCAAAAACGTCACCGGAGGGCACTCATTAAATAAGCAGCCGTTCATTTCCAATGGATGGATGTATTTCCAATGGTAGCTGCATTGCCCCAAAATACCACTGGAGGGAACACATTAAATGGGTAGGCGTTCATTTCGAAAGGCTGGATGTATTTCCAATGGTAGCTGCATTGCCGCAAAAACGCCACCGAAAGGCACTCTTTTAGTCGGCAGCCATTCATTTCGAACGGCTGGATGTATTTCCAATGGTAGCTGCATTGCCACAAAAATGCCAACTGAGGGGACTCTTTAAATCGGCGGCTGTTCATTTCCGACGGTTGGATGTATTTCCAATGGTAGCTGTATTGGGGCAAAAATGCCAACGGATGGCACTCATTAAATCGGAACCGTTGATTTTCAACGGCTCAATGTAATTCCAAATGTAGCTGCATTGCCACAAAAACGCCAACTGAGGGGACTCATTAAATCGGTGGCCGTTCATTTCGAATGGCTGGATGTATTTGCAATGGTTGCTGCATTGCCGCAAAAACGCCACCGGAGGGCACTCATTAAAATGGCGGCCGATTAATTCCAACGGCTGGATGTATTTCAAATGGTTGCTGCATTTCCGCAAAAACGCCACCGAAGGGTACTCATTAAATCGGCGGCCGTTCATTTCGAACGGCTTGATATATTACCAATGGTAGCTGCATTGCCGCAAAAACACCTCCGGAGGGCACACATTAAATGGGCGGGCGTTCATTTCCGAAGGCTGGATGTATTTCCAATGGTAGCTGCATTGCCGCAAAACGCCACCGTAGGACACTCAAAAAATTGGCGGTTGTTCATTTCGAACGGCGGGATGTACTTCCAATGGACGCTGCATTGCCGCAAAAATGCCACCTGAGGGCACTCATTAAATTCGCAGGCATTCATTTCCAACGGCTGGATGTATTTACGATGATAGCTGCATTGCCGCAAAAACTCCACCGGAGGACAGTCATTAAATCGGCGGCTGTTAATTTTCAAAGACTGGATGAATTTCCAAAGGTAGCTACATTGCCGCAAAAACTCCACCAAAAGGTCACTCATTAAATCAGCGGCCGTTCATTTCGAATGGCTAGATGTATTTTCAATTGTAGCTGCATTGCCCCAACAACACCACCGGAAGGCACTCTTTTAGTCGGCAGCCATCCATTTCGAACGGCTGGATGTATTTCCAATGGTAGCTGTATTGGTGCAAAAATGCCAACGGATGGCACTCATTAAATCGGAACCATTGATTTTCAACGGCTCAATGTAATTCCAATGGTAACTGCATTCCCGCAAAACGCCACCGTAGGACACTCAAAAAATTGGCGGTTGTTCATTTCGAACGGCGGGATGTACTTCCAATGGACGCTGCATTGCCGCAAAAACGCCACCTGAGGGCACTCATTAAATTGGCAGGCATTCATTTCCAACGGCTGGATGTATTTCCGATGATAGCTGCATTGCCGCAAAAACTCCACCGGAGGACAGTCATTAAATCGGCGGCCGTTAATTTCCAAAGGCTGGATGAATTTCCAAAGGTAGCTACATTGCCGCAAAAACGCCACCGGAGGGCATTCATTAAATCGGTGGCCGTTCATTTTGAACGGCTGGATGTATTTCCAATGGTAGCTGCATTTCCGCAAACACGCCGCCGAAGTGCACTCATTAAATCGGCAGCTGTTCATTTCCGACGGCTGGATATATTTCCAATGGTACCTGTATTGGGGCAAAAATGCCAACAGAGGGCACTCATTAAATCGGTTGCCGTTAATTTCAAACGGCTCAATGTATTTCCAATGGTAGCTGCATTGCCACAAAAACGCAACCGAAGGGCACTCATTAAATCGGCGGCCGTTCATTTTGAACGGCTTGATGTATTTCCAATGATAGCTGCATTGCCGCAAAAATGCCACTGGAGGAGACTCTTTAAATCGGCGGCTGTTCATTTCCGACGGCTGGATGTATTTCCAATGGTAGCTATATTGGGGCAAAAATGCCAACGGATGGCACTCATTAAATCGAAACCGTTGATTTTCAACGGCTCAATGTAATTCCAATTGTAGCTGCATTGCCACAAAAACGCCAACTGACTGGACTCATTAAATCGGTGGCTGTTCATTTCGAATGGCTGGATGTAATTCCAATGGTAGCTGCATTGCCGCAAACAGGCCACCGGAGGGAGCTCATTAAATGGCGGCCGTTCATTTCCATCGGCTCAATGTATTTTTAATGGTAGCTGCATTGCCCAAACAAAGCCACCGGAGGGCACTCATTTAATCGGTGGCTGTTCATTTCCGATGGCTGGATGTATTTCCAATGGTAGCTGTATTGGGGCAAAAATGCCAACGGAGGGCACTCATTAAATCGGTGGCCGTTACTTTCCAACGGCTCAATGTATTTCCAATGGTAGCTGCATTGCCACAAAAACGCCAACTGAGGGGATTCATTAAATCGGTGGCCGTTCATTTCGAATGGCTGGATGTATTTCCAATGGTAGCTGCATTGACCCAAAAACGCCACCTGAGAGCACTCATTAAATGGGCGGCTGTTCATTTCGAATGGCTGGATGTATTTCCAATGGTAGCTGCATTGCCGCAAAAACGCCACCGGGGGGGTATCATTCAATCGGCTGCCGTTCATTTCCAACGGCTGGATGTATTTCCAATGGTAGCTGCATTGCCCCAAAATACCACTGGAGGGAACACATTGAATGGGCAGGCGTTCATTTCCAACGGCTGGATGTATTTCCAATGGTAGCTGCATTGCCGCAAAAACTGCACCGGAGGGCACTCATTGAATTGGGCGCTGTTCATCTCCAAAGGCTCGATTTATTTCCAATGGTAGCAGTGTGGCCGCAAAAACGCCACCAGAGGGCACTCATTAAATAGGCGGTTGTTCATTTCAAACGGCGGGATGTACTTCCAAGGGTAGCTGCACTGCCGCAAAAACGCCACCTGAGGGCACTCATTAAATTGGCGGGCGTTCATTTCCAACGGCTGGATGTATTTCCAATGGTAGCTGCATTGCCGCAAAAACGCCACCGGAGGGAGCTCATTAAATCGGCAGCCGTTCATTTCCAACGGTTCAATATATTTCCAATGGTAGCTGCATTGCCCCATCAACGCCAACAGAGGGAACTCTTTAAGTCAGCTGCCATTCATTTCGAAACGGCTGGATGTATTTGCAATGGTAGCTGCATTGCCACAAAAATGCCACCGGAGGGCACTCATTAAATTGGCGGTCGTTCAATTCCAACGGCTGGATGTTTTTCCAATGGTTGCTGCATTTCCGCAAAAACGCCATCAGAGGGCACACATTAAATGGGCGGGCGTTCATTTCGAAAGATTGGATGTATTTCCAATGGTAGCTGCATTGCCCCAACAACACCACAGAGGGCACTCATTATATGGGCGGCCATTCATTTCGAATGGCTGGATGTATTTCCAATGGTAGCTGCATTGCCCCAAAAACGTCACCGGAGGGCACTCATTAAATAAGCAGCCGTTCATTTCCAATGGATGGATGTATTTCCAATGGTAGCTGCATTGCCCCAAAATACCACTGGAGGGAACACATTAAATGGGTAGGCGTTCATTTCGAAAGGCTGGATGTATTTCCAATGGTAGCTGCATTGCCGCAAAAACGCCACCGAAAGGCACTCTTTTAGTCGGCAGCCATTCATTTCGAACGGCTGGATGTATTTCCAATGGTAGCTGCATTGCCACAAAAATGCCAACTGAGGGGACTCTTTAAATCGGCGGCTGTTCATTTCCGACGGTTGGATGTATTTCCAATGGTAGCTGTATTGGGGCAAAAATGCCAACGGATGGCACTCATTAAATCGGAACCGTTGATTTTCAACGGCTCAATGTAATTCCAAATGTAGCTGCATTGCCACAAAAACGCCAACTGAGGGGACTCATTAAATCGGTGGCCGTTCATTTCGAATGGCTGGATGTATTTGCAATGGTTGCTGCATTGCCGCAAAAACGCCACCGGAGGGCACTCATTAAAATGGCGGCCGATTAATTCCAACGGCTGGATGTATTTCAAATGGTTGCTGCATTTCCGCAAAAACGCCACCGAAGGGTACTCATTAAATCGGCGGCCGTTCATTTCGAACGGCTTGATATATTACCAATGGTAGCTGCATTGCCGCAAAAACACCTCCGGAGGGCACACATTAAATGGGCGGGCTTTCATTTCCGAAGGCTGGATGTATTTCCAATGGTAGCTGCATTGCCGCAAAACGCCACCGTAGGACACTCAAAAAATTGGCGGTTGTTCATTTCGAACGGCGGGATGTACTTCCAATGGACGCTGCATTGCCGCAAAAATGCCACCTGAGGGCACTCATTAAATTCGCAGGCATTCATTCCCAACGGCTGGATGTATTTACGATGATAGCTGCATTGCCGCAAAAACTCCACCGGAGGACAGTCATTAAATCGGCGGCTGTTAATTTTCAAAGGCTGGATGAATTTCCAAAGGTAGCTACATTGCCGCAAAAACTCCACCAAAAGGTCACTCATTAAATCAGCGGCCGTTCATTTCGAATGGCTAGATGTATTTTCAATTGTAGCTGCATTGCCCCAACAACACCACCGGAAGGCACTCTTTTAGTCGGCAGCCATCCATTTCGAACGGCTGGATGTATTTCCAATGGTAGCTGTATTGGGGCAAAAATGCCAACGGATGGCACTCATTAAATCGGAACCATTGATTTTCAACGGCTCAATGTAATTCCAATGGTAACTGCATTTCCGCAAAACGCCACCGTAGGACACTCAAAAAAATGGCGGTTGTTCATTTCGAACGGCGGGATGTACTTCCAATGGACGCTGCATTGCCGCAAAAACGCCACCTGAGGGCACTCATTAAATTGGCAGGCATTCATTTCCAACGGCTGGATGTATTTCCGATGATAGCTGCATTGCCGCAAAAACTCCACCGGAGGACAGTCATTAAATCGGCGGCCGTTAATTTCCAAAGGCTGGATGAATTTCCAAAGGTAGCTACATTGCCGCAAAAACGCCACCGGAGGGCATTCATTAAATCGGTGGCCGTTCATTTTGAACGGCTGGATGTATTTCCAATGGTAGCTGCATTTCCGCAAACACGCCGCCGAAGTGCACTCATTAAATCGGCAGCTGTTCATTTCCGACGGCTGGATATATTTCCAATGGTACCTGTATTGGGGCAAAAATGCCAACAGAGGGCACTCATTAAATCGGTTGCCGTTAATTTCAAACGGCTCAATGTATTTCCAATGGTAGCTGCATTGCCACAAAAACGCAACCGAAGGGCACTCATTAAATCGGCGGCCGTTCATTTTGAACGGCTTGATGTATTTCCAATGATAGCTGCATTGCCGCAAAAATGCCACTGGAGGAGACTCTTTAAATCGGCGGCTGTTCATTTCCGACGGCTGGATGTATTTCCAATGGTAGCTATATTGGGGCAAAAATGCCAACGGATGGCACTCATTAAATCGAAACCGTTGATTTTCAACGGCTCAATGTAATTCCAATTGTAGCTGCATTGCCACAAAAACGCCAACTGACTGGACTCATTAAATCGGTGGCCGTTCATTTCGAATGGCTGGATGTAATTCCAATGGTAGCTGCATTGCCGCAAACAGGCCACCGGAGGGAGCTCATTAAATGGCGGCCGTTCATTTCCATCGGCTCAATGTATTTTTAATGGTAGCTGCATTGCCCAAACAAAGCCACCGGAGGGCACTCATTTAATCGGCGGCTGTTCATTTCCGATGGCTGGATGTATTTCCAATGGTAGCTGTATTGGGGCAAAAATGCCAACGGAGGGCACTCATTAAATCGGTGGCCGTTACTTTCCAACGGCTCAATGTATTTCCAATGGTAGCAGTGTGGCCGCAAAAACGCCACCAGAGGGCACTCATTAAATAGGCGGTTGTTCATTTCAAACGGCGGGATGTACTTCCAAGGGTAGCTGCACTGCCGCAAAAACGCCACCTGAGGGCACTCATTAAATTGGCGGGCGTTCATTTCCAACGGCTGGATGTATTTCCAATGGTAGCTGCATTGCCGCAAAAACGCCACCGGAGGGAGCTCATTAAATCGGCGGCCGTTCATTTCGAATGGCTGGATGTATTTCCAATGGTAGCTGCATTGACCCAAAAACGCCACCTGAGAGCACTCATTAAATGGGCAGCTGTTCATTTCGAATGGCTGGATGTATTTCCAATGGTAGCTGCATTGCCGCAAAAACGCCACCGGGGGGGTATCATTCAATCGGCTGCCGTTCATTTCCAACGGCTGGATGTATTTCCAATGGTAGCTGCATTGCCCCAAAATACCACTGGAGGGAACACATTGAATGGGCAGGCGTTCATTTCCAACGGCTGGATGTATTTCCAATGGTAGCTGCATTGCCGCAAAAACTGCACCGGAGGGCACTCATTGAATTGGGCGCTGTTCATCTCCAAAGGCTCGATTTATTTCCAATGGTAGCAGTGTGGCCGCAAAAACGCCACCAGAGGGCACTCATTAAATAGGCGGTTGTTCATTTCAAACGGCGGGATGTACTTCCAAGGGTAGCTGCACTGCCGCAAAAACGCCACCTGAGGGCACTCATTAAATTGGCGGGCGTTCATTTCCAACGGCTGGATGTATTTCCAATGGTAGCTGCATTGCCGCAAAAACGCCACCGGAGGGAGCTCATTAAATCGGCGGCCGTTCATTTCCAACGGCTCAATATATTTCCAATGGTAGCTGCATTGCCCCATCAACGCCAACAGAGGGCACTCTTTAAGTCAGCTGCCATTCATTTCGAAACGGCTGGATGTATTTGCAATGGTAGCTGCATTGCCCCATCAACGCCAACAGAGGGCACTCTTTAAGTCAGCTGCCATTCATTTCGAAACGGCTGGATGTATTTGCAATGGTAGCTGCATTGCCGCAAAAACGCCACCGGAGGGCACTCATTAAATAAGCAGCCGTTCATTTCCAACGGATGGATGTATTTCCAATGGTAGCTGCATTGCCCCAAAATACCACTGGAGGGAACACATTAAATGGGCAGGCGTTCATTTCGAAAGGCTGGATGTATTTCCAATGGTAGCTGCATTGCCGCAAAAACGCCACCGAAAGGCACTCTTTTAGTCGGCAGCCATTCATTTCGAACGGCTGGATGTATTTCCAATGGTAGCTGCATTGCCACAAAAATGCCAACTGAGGGGACTCATTAAATCGGTGGCCGTTCATTTTGAATGGCTGGATGATTTCCAATGGTAGCTGCATTGCTGCGAAAACGCCACCGAAGGGAGTTCATTAAATCGGCGGCCGTTCATTTCCACCGGCTCAATGTATTTTCAATGGTAGCTGCATTGCCCCAACAACGCCACCAGAGGGCACTCTTTAAGTAGCTGCCATTCATTTCGAACGGCTGGATGTATTTGCAATGGTTGCTGCATTGCCGCAAAAACGCCACCGGAGGGCACTCATTAAATTGGCAGCCATTCAATTCTAACGGCTGGATGTATTTAAAATGGTTTCTGCATTTCCGCGAAAACGCCACCGGTGGGTCCTCATTAAATCGGCGGCCGTTAATTTCGAACGGCTGGATGTATTACCAATGGTAGCTGCATTGCCGCAAAAACGCCTCCGGAGGACACACATTAAATGGGCGGGCGTGTATTTCCAATGGCTGGATGCATTTCCAATTGTAGCTGCATTGCCGCAAAATGCCACCGGAGGGCACTCATTAAATTGGGGGTTGTTCATTTCGAACGGCGGGATGTACTTCCAATGTTAGCTGCATTGCCGCAAAAACGCCACCTGAGGGCACTCATTAAATTGGCGCGCAATAATTTCCAACGGCTGGATGTATTTCCAATGGTAGCTGCATTGCTAAAAACGCCACCGGAGGGCAGTCATTAAATCGGCGGCCGTTAAATTCCAACGGCTGGATATATTTCCAATGGTAGCTACATTACCAGAAAATACGCCACCGGAGGGCACTCATTAAATCGGCGGCTGTTCATTTCCGACGGCTGGATGTATTTCCAATGAAGCTGTATTGGGGCAAAAATGCTAACGGAGGGCACTCATTAAATCGGTGGCTTATAATTTCCAACGGCTCAATGTATTTCCAATGGTAGCTGCATTGCCACAAAAACGCCAACTGAGGGCACTGATTAAATCGGTGGCCGTTCATTTCGAACGGCTGGATGTATGCTAATGGTAGCTGCATTGCCGCAAAAACGCCACCGGAGGGCACTCATTAAATCGGCGGCCGTTCATTTTGAATGGCTGGATGTCTTTCCAATGGTAGCTGCATTGCCGCAAAAACGCCACCGGAGGGAACTCATTGGTGGCCGTTGTTTGCCCAATTCCGACTCCCGTACAGAATCCCACCTCTCGCGTGAAAGCACATTCTGCTCCGCTTCCAACAAAAGCGATCGTATTCTATATAAAACGCTTATTAAAACAATAAAGCGAGCTATTCATAACAATGGGGGTTGTCTAGATAACGCGTTTATTTAAACATTAAAGCGTGATCGTATTCTACAAAATGCGTTTGTTCATGCGGATGAAAAAGTCACCAACGTCAATGGACGCTTCCGACAAATGCAATCGTATTCTATATAATACGCTTTTTAAAAAAATAAAGCGAGCTAATTGTAATAATTGGGAGATCCTAGTCTATATAACGCGTGTATTCAAATAATAAAGTGCGATCGTATTCTACAAAATGCGATTGTTATCGTGGATGAAAAATTCACCAACGTCAATGTACGCTATGATTTCCGCAATCACAACTAATTGTACACAAATAGCATTTATTTGATGTACTATAATAGCCTTATGTAATGTCTTTTTTATTGTGAATGAAACCGTGGTTGCATTGGATCCCGCGGTGTAAACAAATGGTTGTTGTTTTTTTCATTTAAAATTGGACTTCCCTGCCTATACTGTTTGCAAAATAAGACACGCTTTAAACCTTATGTTTTGGGGTTTTGGGATCCAACTACAGAGGAATACCTCCACTTTGCGATGTGTTACTGAATAGGTGTTCGACAGATCTAGTTCGTTTTTATTACTACTATTAATAATAATAATAGTAGTATTATGAGAAACGTCTGAAAGTTTTCAAATTCACTGTGCTGACATATTGATGCCACAGAAGGTTACTCTACAAGTTACAAGTCTGTATCTCCAACAGAGTCTATTTTAGCAAGGTAGTCAGATTTTTGCCTGCCCAAATTCCCCCCGCTAACTCCTGAATAAAAACTCCAAATGACCACAAATTCACTGTGATGACTTATTGATGCCACAGGAGGTTGCTCTTGAAAGTACAAGTCTGTATCTCCAACAGAGTATATTTTAGCAGGGGAGTCAGATTTTGGTGGGTATGATGCCTGCCCATCCCCCCCCCTGCTAACTCCTGAATTAAAACTCCAAATGACCCCAAATTCACTGTGCTGACTTATTGATGCCACAGAAGGTTACTCTAGAAATTACAAGTCTGTATCTCCAACAGAGTCTATTTTAGCAGGGGAGTCAGATTTTGGTAGGTAAGATGCCTGCCCATCCCCCCCCCCTGCTAACTCCTGAATTAAAACTCAAAATGACCCCAAATTCACTGTGCTGACTTATTGATGCCACAGAAGGTTACTCTAGAACAGGGGTCGGGAACCTATGGCTGGCGAGCCATATATGGCTCTTTCTATGAGTATCTGTGGCTCAGAGACCAATTTGATTGCATGCAAAATTTCTCCATCTTGTTCAAAACCGGAGTTGTCTATCCTATTCAGGTACACGTAGACCAAATCAAAACTAAATCCGAAGGTAACACTTCACAGTATATATAGGGCACGTTTTTCACTACAATTTACAGTCAAAGTGTCACACAAAAAAAGGGGGAAAAAAAACTCGTTTTGGCTGTACAACGCTAAAGAATCCTTTATTTAAAAGTTCACTATACAATCTGTGTTCAGTGTTCAGATACTTTATGATGAATCCACAGAACTGTAAATACGCCAAAACACCGGAAGAGAACTTAGTCATTTGATTGGGTGAGTGGGAGGGATGGGTGGAGCTATGCAAAAAGTACAAGCATTCCCTCCCATCTCTCGCCAAAGGTAAGCACATAAGGCTCCCTATTCTCAGAATGTTGTGACGTTTTTACAAAATAAATGCTTGCATCTGGTTTTGAAACCAATATGTATGAAAAAAAAAGGTCAAAAGGAGTTGAACCGATCTTGAGTAATTGCAAGAAAGAGACAAGTTTAAAGTGGTCTGTTTGTTGAATTTGGGACAGGGGCTCTGGCATTATTCTCTTTTCATAATTTTTATCAAATCATCAAAAATAAATGTGCTGAAGACTAAGCTTTTGTCTGGGGCGCCAGTTTAGCAATTTAGTAAATTTGTCTTATAATATATGGTGTGGCTCTTTCCCAAAATAAAATTAATATTTTTTGCTTTTATGGCTCTTTGAGTCAAAAAGGTTCCCGACCCCTGCTCTAGAAGTTACAAGTTTGTATCTCCAACAGAGTCTATTTTAGCAGGGGAGTCAGATTTTTTTGCCTGCCCAAATCCTACCACCAATGCTAACTCCTGACTAAAAACTCCAAATGACCCCAAATTCACTGTGCTTACTTATTTATGCCACAGAAGGTTACTCTTCAAGTCACAAGTCTGTATCTCAAACAGGATCTATTTTAGCAGGGGAGTCAGATTTTGGCAGGTAAAATGCCTGCCCAATTTCTCCCCCCCCATGCTAACTCCTGAATTAAACCTCGGAATGACCCCAAGTGTGGTGTCGTGTAATACACTTCCTTTCCTGCGGTGTCGCTGTATACTAATGTGCAGCCTTGTACTTGTGCTTGAGAACTACCGAGGAAGAAGTTAAGTAGACACTCTATGGATGTACCGTCCGTGCCTGTCCTGAATCTATTACTACAATCCTACTACATAAACAACATATCGGCGACGAAGATGACTTGGATCAGAATCTCACAACCACTTGCTTTGCTTGAAACCCCAGGTGAGCGTACAATGTTGTACATCACGTGGATTTAGATGTTCGAAAATTAGCTGCTAGCATTGACTGCAAACAACATACCGGACAAACGAAAACGTGCACTACTGCTGCACTGTTCAGGCACAGAAGGTCAGAGAATTTTTCTTTCCCTTCCCGACACTGGCACTTCTTACAAATCCGCCTGTGATGCGCCAGAAAACTTTCTTTGTACCGAAGATGAATGTCGTGGCTGAGAGTAGCAAGTTCCGTCAGCGTGCTCAGAGACCGGGCGAGACGACTGGTCAGTTCATTGCTGCATTGAGGGAATTAATTACAAACTGTGACTTGGCACGTTTGCTGATGATATGATTAGGGATCAATTCATTGATCGAGGATCAGAGAACGCTTGCATTGCAGCAAAAACGCCACCGGAGGGCACTCATTAAATCGGCAGCCATTCATTTCCAACGGCTGGATCTATTTCCAATGGTAGCTGCATAGCAGCATAAACGCCACCGGAGGGATCTCATTAAATCGGTGGCCATTCATTTCAAACGGCTGGATGTATTTCCAATGGTAGCTGGCATGCCGCAAAAACGCCACCAGAAGGCACTCATCAAATTGGGCGCCGTTGATTTCCAGAGGCTCGATGTATTTCGAATGGTAGCTGCATTGCCGCAAAACGCCACCGAAGGGCACTCATTAAATCCGCGGTTGTTCATTTCGAACGGCGGGATGTACTTTCAATGGTAGCTGCATTGTAGCAAAAACGCCACCTGAGGGCACTCATTAAATCAGCGGTTGTTCATTTCCAGCGGCTGGATGTAATTCCAATGGTAGCTGCATTGCCGCAAAAACGCCACCGGAGGGCACTCATTAAATCGGCGGTTGTTCATTTCGAACGGCGGGATGTACTTCCAATGGTAGCTGCATTGCCGCAAAAACGCCACCTGAGGGCACTCATTAAATTGGCGGGCATTTATTTCCAACGGCTGGATGTATTTCCAATGGTAGCTGCATTGCCGCAAAAACGCCACCGGAGGGCAGTCATTAAATCGGAGGCCGTTAATTTCCAACGGCTGGTTGAATTTCCAATTGTAGCTGCATTGCGGCAAAAACACCACCGGAGGGTACTCATTAAATTGGTGGCCGTTCATTTCGAATGGCTGGATGTATTTCCAATGTTAGCTGCATTGCCGCGAAAACGCAACCGGAGGGAGCTCATTAAATAGCGGCCGTTCATTTCCAACGGCTCAATGTATTTTCAATGCTACCTGCATTTCCCCAACAACACCACCGGAGGGCACTCTTTAAGTCAGCTGCCATTCATTTCGAATGGCTGGATCTATTTCCAATGGCAGCTGCATTGCCGCAAAAACGTTACCGGAGGGCACTCATTAAATCGGCGGCCGTTCATTTCGAACGGCTGGATCTATTTCCAATGGTAGTTGCATTGCCGCAAAGACGCCACCGGAGGGCATACATTACATGGGCGGGCGTTCATTTCGAAAGATTGGATGTATTTCCAATGGTAGCTGCATTGCCCCAAAAATGCCACCGGAGGTACCTCATTATAGAGGCGGCCGTTCATTTCGAATCGCTGGATGTATTTCCAATGGTAGCTGTATTGCCAAAAAACGCCACCGGAGGGCACTCATTAAATAGGCGGCCGTTCATTTCGAAAGCCTGGATGTATTTCCAATGGTAGCTGCATTGCCTCAAAAACGTCACCGGAGGGCACTCATTAAATTGGTGGGTGTTCATTTCCAACAGCTCAATGTAGTTCCAAAGGTAGCTGCATTGCTGCAAAAACGCCACCGGGGGGTCTCATTCAATCGGTTGCTGTTAGTTTCCAACGGCTTGATGTATTTCCAATTGTAGCTGCATTGCAACAAAAACGCCACCGGAGGGAACTCATTAAAACGGCAGCTGTTCATTTCCAACGGCTGGATGTATTTCCAATGGTTGCACAGCATTGCCGCAAAAACTCCACCGGAGGGAACACATTAAATAGGCGGGCGTTCATTTCGAATCGCTGCATGCATTTCCAATGGTAGCTGCATTATCGCAAAAACGCCCCCGAAGGGCACTCATTAAATCGGCGGCCGTTCATTTCGAATGGCTGGATGTATTTCCAATGGTAGCTGCATTGCTGCAAAAATGCCACCGGAGGGCACTCATTAAATCGGCTGCCGTTCATTTCCAACGGATGGATGTATTTCCAATGGTAGCTGCATTGCCGCAAAAATGCCACCGGAGGAAACTGATTAAATTGACGGCCGTTCATTTCGAACGGCTGGATGTATTTCCAATGGTATCTGCATTGCTTCAAAAACGCCAACAGAGGGCACTCATAAAATCGACGGCTGTTTATTTCCAACGGCTGGATGTATTTCCAATGGTCGCTGTATTGCCACAAAACGCCACCGGAGGGCACTCATTAAATCGGCGGTTGTTCATTTCGAACGGCGGGATGTACTTCCAATGGTAGCTGCATTGCCGCAAAAACGCCACCTGAGGGCACTCATTAAATTGGCGGTTGTTCATTTCCAACGGCTGGATGTATTTCCAATGGTAGCTGCATTGCCGCAAAAACACCACCGGGGGCACTAATTAAATCGGCGGCAGTTCATTTTGAATGGCTGGATGTATTTCCAATGGTGGCTGAATTGACGCAAAAACGCCACCTGAGGGCACTCATTAAATCGACGGTTGTTCATTTCCAACGGCTCAATGTATTTCCAATGGTAGCTGGCATGCCGCAAAAACGCCACCAGAAGGCACTCATCAAATTGGGCGCCGTTGATTTCCAGAGGCTCGATGTATTTCGAATGGTAGCTGCATTGCCGCAAAACGCCACCGAAGGGCACTCATTAAATCCGCGGTTGTTCATTTCGAACGGCGGGATGTACTTTCAATGGTAGCTGCATTGTAGCAAAAACGCCACCTGAGGGCACTCATTAAATCAGCGGTTGTTCATTTCCAGCGGCTGGATGTAATTCCAATGGTAGCTGCATTGCCACAAAAACGCCACCGGAGGGCACTCATTAAATCGGCGGTTGTTCATTTCGAACGGCGGGATGTACTTCCAATGGTAGCTGCATTGCCGCAAAAACGCCACCTGAGGGCACTCATTAAATTGGCGGGCATTTATTTCCAACGGCTGGATGTATTTCCAATGGTAGCTGCATTGCCGCAAAAACGCCACCGGAGGGCAGTCATTAAATCGGAGGCCGTTAATTTCCAACGGCTGGTTGAATTTCCAATTGTAGCTGCATTGCCGCAAAAACACCACCGGAGGGTACTCATTAAATTGGTGGCCGTTCATTTCGAATGGCTGGATGTATTTCCAATGTTAGCTGCATTGCCGCGAAAACGCAACCGGAGGGAGCTCATTAAATAGCGGCCGTTCATTTCCAACGGCTCAATGTATTTTCAATGCTACCTGCATTTCCCCAACAACACCACCGGAGGGCACTCTTTAAGTCAGCTGCCATTCATTTCGAATGGCTGGATCTATTTCCAATGGCAGCTGCATTGCCGCAAAAACGTTACCGGAGGGCACTCATTAAATCGGCGGCCGTTCATTTCGAACGGCTGGATCTATTTCCAATGGTAGTTGCATTGCCGCAAAGACGCCACCGGAGGGCATACATTACATGGGCGGGCGTTCATTTCGAAAGATTGGATGTATTTCCAATGGTAGCTGCATTGCCCCAAAAATGCCACCGGAGGTACCTCATTATAGAGGCGGCCGTTCATTTCGAATCGCTGGATGTATTTCCAATGGTAGCTGTATTGCCAAAAAACGCCACCGGAGGGCACTCATTAAATAGGCGGCCGTTCATTCCGAAAGCCTGGATGTATTTCCAATGGTAGCTGCATTGCCTCAAAAACGTCACCGGAGGGCACTCATTAAATTGGTGGGTGTTCATTTCCAACAGCTCAATGTAGTTCCAAAGGTAGCTGCATTGCTGCAAAAACGCCACCGGGGGGTCTCATTCAATCGGTTGCTGTTAGTTTCCAACTGCTTGATGTATTTCCAATTGTAGCTGCATTGCAACAAAAACGCCACCGGAGGGAACTCATTAAAACGGCAGCTGTTCATTTCCAACGGCTGGATGTATTTCCAATGGTTGCACAGCATTGCCGCAAAAACTCCACCGGAGGGAACACATTAAATAGGCGGGCGTTAATTTCGAATCGCTGCATGCATTTCCAATGGTAGCTGCATTATCGCAAAAACGCCCCCGAAGGGCACTCATTAAATCGGCGGCCGTTCATTTCGAATGGCTGGATGTATTTCCAATGGTAGCTGCATTGCTGCAAAAATGCCACCGGAGGGCACTCATTAAATCGGCTGCCGTTCATTTCCAACGGATGGATGTATTTCCAATGGTAGCTGCATTGCCGCAAAAATGCCACCGGAGGAAACTGATTAAATTGACGGCCGTTCATTTCGAACGGCTGGATGTATTTCCAATGGTATCTGCATTGCTTCAAAAACGCCAACAGAGGGCACTCATAAAATCGACGGCTGTTTATTTCCAACGGCTGGATGTATTTCCAATGGTCGCTGTATTGCCACAAAACGCCATCGGAGGGCACTCATTAAATCGGCGGTTGTTCATTTCGAACGGCGGGATGTACTTCCAATGGTAGCTGCATTGCCGCAAAAACGCCACCTGAGGGCACTCATTAAATTGGCAGTTGTTCATTTCCAACGGCTGGATGTATTTCCAATGGTAGCTGCATTGCCGCAAAAACACCACCGGGGGCACTAATTAAATCGGCGGCAGTTCATTTTGAATGGCTGGATGTATTTCCAATGGTGGCTGAATTGACGCAAAAACGCCACCTGAGGGCACTCATTAAATCGACGGTTGTTCATTTCCAACGGCTCAATGTGTTTCCAATGGTAGCTGCATTGCCGCAAAAACGCCACCGGAGGGTTATCATTAAATCGGTGGGCATTCATTTCCAAATACTGAATGTATTTCCAATGTTAACTGCATTGCCGCAAAAACGCCACTGAGGGCATTCATTAAATTGGCGTCCGTTCATTTCCAACGGCTCAATGTATTTCCAATGGTAGCTGCATTGCCGCAAAAACACCACCAGAGAGCACTCATTAAATCGGTGGGCGTTCATTTCCAACGGCTCAATGAATTTCCAATGGTAACTGCATTGCCACAAAAATGCCACCAGGGGGCACTCATTCAATTGGCTGCCGTTCATTCCGAACGGCTGGAGGTATTTCAGTTGGTAGCTGCATTGCCGCATAATGCCACCGGAGGGCACTCATTAAATCGGCGGTTGTTCATTTCGAACGGCGGGATGTACTTCCAATAATAATAATAATAATAATAATTTCCTTGTATTGTCATTCTGTGTAACAATGTACACAGAACGAAATGTCGATTGCACCTGACGTTGTAGCGAGCCGATGCAGCCGCAGCCAACAGAGGGCGCCGCCGACCACTTTTTAAGTCTTAGGAATGACTCGGCCGGGGCGCGAACCACCGACCTCCCAGTCTCAAAGCGGGCGCCTTACCATCTAGGCTACTGAGCTGGTATAGCTGCATTGCCGCAAAAACGCCACGGGAGGGCACTCATTAAATCGGCGGGCGTTCATTTCAAGCGGCGGGATGTACTTCCAATGGTAGCTGCATTGCCGCAAAAACGCCACCGGAGGGCACTCATTAAATCGGTGGCCGTTAATTTCCAACGGCTCAATGTATTTCCAATGGTAGCTGCATTGCCGCAAAAACGCAAATTGAGGGCACTCATTAAATTGGTGGCCGTTCATTTCGAATGGCTGGATGTATTTCCATGGTAGCTGCATTGCCGCAAAGACACCACCGAGGGCACTCATTAAATAGGCAGGCGTTCATTTCCAACAATTCAATGTATTTCCAATGGTATCTGCATTGCCGCAAAAACGCCACCGGAGGGAACTCATTAAATCGGCGGCCGGTCATTTCCAACGACTCAATGTATTTCCAACGGTAGCTGCATTGCCGCAAAGACGCCACCTGAGGGCACTCATTAAATCGGTCGCCGTTCTTTTCGAACCGCTCAATGTGTTTCCAAACGTAGCTGCATTGCCGCAAAAACGCCACCTAAGGGCACTCATTAAATCGGCGGTTGTTCATTTCCAACGGCAGGATGTATTTCCAATGGTAGCTGCATTGCCGCAAAAACGCCAATGGAGGGCAGTCATTAAATCGGCAGCCGTTCATTTCCAACGGCTCAATGTATTTCCAATGGTTGCTGCATTGCCCCAAAAACGCCAACTGAGGGAACTCATTAAATCGGCAGACGTTCATTTCGAATGGCTGGATGTATTTCAGATGGTAGCTACATTGCCGCAAAAACGCCACCTGAGGGAGCTCATAAGTCGGCAGACGTTCATTTCCTACGGCTCAATGTATTTTCAATGGTAGCTGCATTGCCTCAAAAACGCCATCGGAGGGCACTCATTAAATAGGCGGCTGTTCGGTTTCAAACGGCTGGATGTATTTCCAATGGTAGCTGCATTGCTGCAAAAATGCCACCGGAGAGCACTCATTAAATCAGTGGGCGTTCATTTCCAACAGTTCAATGTATTTCCAATGGTAGCTGCATTGCCACAAAAACTTCACCGGGGGGCACTCATTCAATTGGCTGCCGTTCATTTCGAACGGCTGGAGGTATATCAGTTGGTAGCTTCATTGCCGCAAAATGCCACCGGAGGGCACTCATTAAATCGGCGGTTGTTCATTTCGAACGGCGGGATGTACTTCCAATGGTAGCTGCATTGCCGCAAAAACGCCACCTGAGGGCACTCATTAAATTGTCGGTTGTTCATTTCCAGCGGCTGGATGTATTTCCAATGGTAGCTGCATTGCCGCAAAAACGCAACGGAGGGCATTTATTTAATTGGCTGTCATTGATTTCCAACGGCTCAATGTGTTTCCAATGATAGCTGCATTGCCGCAACAAGGCCACCGGTGGGCACTCATTAAATCGGCGGCCGTTCATTTCCAACGGCTTAATGTATTTCCAATGGTAGCTGCATTGCCACAAAAACGCCACCGGAGGGCACTTATTAAATCGGCCGCCCTTCATTTCCAAAGGCTCAATATATTTCCAATGGTAGCTGCATTGCAACAAAAACACCACCGGAGGCACTATTAAATCGGCAGCCGTTCATTTCAAACGGCTGGATGTATTTCCAATGGTAGCTGCATTGCCACAAAAACGCCAATGGAGGGCAGTCATTAAATCGGCAGCCGTTCATTTCCAACGGCTCAATGTATTTCCAATGGTAGCTGCATTGCCCCAAAAACGCCAACTGAGGGAACTCATTAAATCGGCAGACGTTCATTTCGAATGGCTGGATGTAATTCAGATGGTAGCTACATTGCCGCAAAAACGCCACCTGAGGGAGCTCATAAGTCGGCAGACGTTCATTTCCTACGGGTCAATGTATTTTCAATGGTAGCTGCATTGCCTCAAAAACGCCATCGGAGGGCACTCATTAAATAGGCGGCTGTTCGGTTTCAAACGGCTAGATGTATTTCCAATGGTAGCTGCATTGCTGCAAAAATGCCACCGAGAGCACTCATTAAATCAGTGGGCGTTCATTTCCAACGGTTCAATGTATTTCCAACGGTAGCTGCATTGCCACAAAAACTTCACCGGGGGGCACTCATTCAATTGGCTGCCATTCATTTCGAACGGCTGGAGGTATATCAGTTGGTAGCTGCATTGCCGCAAAATGCCACCGGAGGGCATTTATTTAATTGGCTGTCATTGATTTCCAACGGCTCAATGTGTTTCCAATGATAGCTGCATTGCCGCAACAAGGCCACCGGGGGGCACTCATTAAATCGGCGGCCGTTCATTTCCAACGGCTCAATGTATTTCCAATGGTAGCTGCATTGCCACAAAAACGCCACCGGAGGGCACTTATTAAATCGGCCGCCTTTCATTTCCAAAGGCTCGATATATATCCAATGGTAGCTGCATTGCAACAAAAACACCACCGGAGGCACTATTAAATCGGCAGCCGTTCATTTCAAACGGCTGGATGTATTTCCAATGGTAGCTGCATTGCCGCAAAAACGCCACCGGGGGCTCTCATTAAATCGGCGGCAGTTCATTTTCAATGGCTGGATGTGTTTCCAATGGTAGCTGCATTGCCTCAAAAACGCCACCGGAGGGTTCTCATTAAATCGGTGGGCATTCATTTCCAAAAGCTGAATGTATTTCCGATGTTAGCTGCATTGCCGCAAAAACGCCACCGAGGGCATCTATTAAATTGGCGGCCGTTCATTTCCAACGGCTCAATGTATTTCCAATGGTAGCTGCATTGCCGCAAAAATGCCACCGGAGGGCACTGATTAAATCGGCCGCCTTTCATTTCCAAAGGTTAGATATATTTCCAATGGTAGCAGCATTGCCCCAACAACGCCACCGGAGGGCACTCTTTAGGTCAGCGGCTATTCATTTCGAGCGGCTGGATGTATTTCCAATGGTAGCTGCATTGCCGCAAAAACACCACCGGAGATTAATCATTAAATCGGCAGCCGTTCATTTCGAACGGCTGAATGTATTTCAAATGGTAGCTGCATTAGCGCAAAAACGCCACCAGAGAGCACTCATTAAATCGGTGGGCGTTCATTTCCAACGGCTCAATGTATTTCCAATGGTAGCTGCATTGCCACAAAAATGCCACCAGGGGGCTCTCATTCAATTGGCTGCCGTTCATTTCGAACGGCTGGAGGTATTTCAGTTGGTAGCTGCATTGCCGCTTAATGCCACCGGAGGGCACTCATTAAATCGGCGGTTGTTCATTTCGAACGGCGGGATGTACTTCCAATGGTAGCTGCATTGCCGCAAAAACGCCACCGGAGGGCACTCATTAAATCGGCGGGCGTTCATTTCAAGCGGCGGGATGTACTTCCAATGGTAGCTGCATTGCCGCAAAAACTTCACCGGAGGGCACTCATTAAATCGGTGGCCGTTAATTTCCAACGGCTCAATGTATTTCCAATGGTAGCTGCATTGCCGCAAAAACGCAAACTGAGGGCACTCATTAAATTGGCGGCCGTTCATTTCGAATGGCTGGATGTATTTCCAATGGTAGCTGCATTGCCGCAAAGACGCCACCTGAGGGCACTCATTAAATCGGTCGCCATTCTTTTCGAACGGCTCAATGTGTTTCCAATGGTAGCTGCATTGCCGCAACAACGCCACCGGGGGGCACTCATTAAATCGGCGGCCGTTTATTTTGAATGGCTGGATGTATTTCCAATGGTGGCTGAATTGCCGCAAAAACGCCACCAGGGGCACTCATTAAATAGGCAGGCGTTCATTTCCAACAATTCAATGTATTTCCAATGGTATCTGCATTGCCGCAAAAACGCCACCGGAGGGAACTCATTAAATCGGCGGCCGGTCATTTTGAATGGCTGGATGTATTTCAGATGGTAGCTACATTGCCGCAAAAACGCCACCTGAGGGAGCTAATAAGTCGGCAGACGTTCATTTCCTACGGCTCAATGTATTTTCAATGGTAGCTGCATCGCCGCAAAAACGCCATCGGAGGGCACTCATTAAATAGGCGGCTGTTCGGTTTCAAACGGCTGGATGTATTTCCAATGGTAGCTGCATTGCTGCAAAAATGCCACCGGAGAGCACTCATTAAATCAGTGGGCGTTCATTTCCAACGGTTCAATGTATTTCCAATGGTAGCTGCATTGCCACAAAAACTTCACCGGGGGGCACTCATTCAATTGGCTGCCGTTCATTTCGAACGGCTGGAGGTATATCAATTGTTAGCTGCATTGCCGCAAAATGCCACCGGAGGGCACTCTTAAATCGGCGGTTGTTCATTTCGAACGGCGGGATGTACTTCCAATGGTAGCTGCATTGCCGCAAAAACGCCACCTGAGGGCACTCATTAAATTGGCGGTTGTTCATTTCCAACGGCTGGATGTATTTCCAATGGTAGCTGCATTGCCGCAAAAACGCCACCTGAGGGTACTCATTAAATCGACGGTTGTTCATTTCCGACGGCTGGATGTATTTCCAATGGTAGCTGAATTGCCGCAAAAACGCAACCGGAGGGCACTCATTAAATTGGCGGCCGTTCATTTCGAAAGGCTGGATGTATTTCCAATGGTAGCTGCATTGCAGCAAAAACGCAACGGAGCGCATTTATTTAATTGGCTGTCATTGATTTCCAACGGCTCAATGTGTTTCCAATGATAGCTGCATTGCCGCAACAAGGCCACCGGGGGGCACTCATTAAATCGGCGGCCGTTCATTTCCAACGGCTCAATGTATTTCCAATGGTAGCTGCATTGCCGCAAAAACGCCACCTGAGGGCACTCATTAAATTGGCGGTTGTTCATTTCCAACGGCTGGATGTATTTCCAATGGTAGCTGCATTGTCGCAAAAACGCCACCTGAGGGTACTCATTAAATCGACGGTTGTTCATTTCCGACGGCTGGATGTATTTCCAATGGTAGCTGAATTGCCGCAAAAACGCAACCGGAGGGCACTCATTAAATTGGCGGCCGTTCATTCCGAACGGCTGGAGGTATTTCAGTTGGTAGCTGCATTGCCGCATAATGCCACCGGAGGGCACTCATTAAATCGGCGGTTGTTCATTTCGAACGGCGGGATGTACTTCCAACAATAATAATAATAATAATAATTTCCTTGTATTGTCATTCTGTGTAACAATGTACACAGAACGAAATGTCGATTGCACCTGACCCGTTGTAGCGAGCCGATGCAGCCGCAGCCAACAGAGGGCGCCGCCGACCACTTTTTAAGTCTTAGGAATGACTCGGCCGGGGCGCGAACCACCGACCTCCCAGTCTCAAAGCTGGCGCCTTAACATCTAGGCTACTGAGCTGCTATAGCTGCATTGCCGTAAAAACGCCACGGGAGGGCACTCATTAAATCGGCGGGCGTTCATTTCAAGCGGCGGGATGTACTTCCAATGGTAGCTGCATTGCCGCAAAAACGCCACCGGAGGGCACTCATTAAATCGGTGGCCGTTAATTTCCAACGGCTCAATGTATTTCCAATGGTAGCTGCATTGCCGCAAAAACGCAAATTGAGGGCACTCATTAAATTGGTGGCCGTTCATTTCGAATGGCTGGATGTATTTCCATGGTAGCTGCATTGCCGCAAAGACACCACCGAGGGCACTCATTAAATAGGCAGGCGTTCATTTCCAACAATTCAATGTATTTCCAATGGTATCTGCATTGCCGCAAAAACGCCACCGGAGGGAACTCATTAAATCGGCGGCCGGTCATTTCCAACGACTCAATGTATTTCCAACGGTAGCTGCATTGCCGCAAAGACGCCACCTGAGGGCACTCATTAAATCGGTCGCCGTTCTTTTCGAACGGCTCAATGTGTTTCCAAACGTAGCTGCATTGCCGCAAAAACGCCACCTAAGGGCACTCATTAAATCGGCGGTTGTTCATTTCCAACGGCAGGATGTATTTCCAATGGTAGCTGCATTGCCGCAAAAACGCCAATGGAGGGCAGTCATTAAATCGGCAGACGTTCATTTCCTACGGCTCAATGTATTTTCAATGGTAGCTGCATTGCCTCAAAAACGCCATCGGAGGGCACTCATTAAATAGGCGGCTGTTCGGTTTCAAACGGCTGGATGTATTTCCAATGGTAGCTGCATTGCTGCAAAAATGCCACCGGAGAGCACTCATTAAATCAGTGGGCGTTCATTTCCAACAGTTCAATGTATTTCCAATGGTAGCTGCATTGCCACAAAAACTTCACCGGGGGGCACTCATTCAATTGGCTGCCGTTCATTTCGAACGGCTGGAGGTATATCAGTTGGTAGCTTCATTGCCGCAAAATGCCACCGGAGGGCACTCATTAAATCGGCGGTTGTTCATTTCGAACGGTGGGATGTACTTCCAATGGTAGCTGCATTGCCGCAAAAACGCCACCTGAGGGCACTCATTAAATTGTCGGTTGTTCATTTCCAGCGGCTGGATGTATTTCCAATGGTAGCTGCATTGCCGCAAAAACGCAACGGAGGGCATTTATTTAATTGGCTGTCATTGATTTCCAACGGCTCAATGTGTTTCCAATGATAGCTGCATTGCCGCAACAAGGCCACCGGGGGGCACTCATTAAATCGACGGCCGTTCATTTCCAACGGCTCAATGTATTTCCAATGGTAGCTGCATTGCCACAAAAACACCACCGGAGATTAATCATTAAATCGGCAGCCGTTCATTTCGAACGGCTGAATGTATTTCAAATGGTAGCTGCATTAGCGCAAAAACGCCACCAGAGAGCACTCATTAAATCGGTGGGCGTTCATTTCCAACGGCTCAATGTATTTCCAATGGTAGCTGCATTGCCACAAAAATGCCACCAGGGGGCTCTCATTCAATTGGCTGCCGTTCATTTCGAACGGCTGGAGGTATTTCAGTTGGTAGCTGCATTGCCGCTTAATGCCACCGGAGGGCATTCATTAAATCGGCGGTTGTTCATTTCGAACGGCGGGATGTACTTCCAATGGTAGCTGCATTGCCGCAAAAACGCCACCGGAGGGCACTCATTAAATCGGCGGGCGTTCATTTCAAGCGGCGGGATGTACTTCCAATGGTAGCTGCATTGCCGCAAAAACTTCACCGGAGGGCACTCATTAAATCGGTGGCCGTTAATTTCCAACGGCTCAATGTATTTCCAATGGTAACTGCATTGCCGCAAAAACGCAAACTGAGGGCACTCATTAAATTGGCGGCCGTTCATTTCGAATGGCTGGATGTATTTCCAATGGTAGCTGCATTGCCGCAACAACGCCACCGGGGGGCACTCATTAAATCGGCGGCCGTTTATTTTGAATGGCTGGATGTATTTCCAATGGTGGCTGAATTGCCGCAAAAACGCCACCAGGGGCACTCATTAAATAGGCAGGCGTTCATTTCCAACAATTCAATGTATTTCCAATGGTATCTGCATTGCCGCAAAAACGCCACCGGAGGGAACTCATTAAATCGGCGGCCGGTCATTTTGAATGGCTGGATGTATTTCAGATGGTAGCTACATTGCCGCAAAAACGCCACCTGAGGGAGCTAATAAGTCGGCAGACGTTCATTTCCTACGGCTCAATGTATTTTCAATGGTAGCTGCATCGCCGCAAAAACGCCATCGGAGGGCACTCATTAAATAGGCGGCTGTTCGGTTTCAAACGGCTGGATGTATTTCCAATGGTAGCTGCATTGCTGCAAAAATGCCACCGGAG
Organism: Urocampus carinirostris; assembly: GCF_059441175.1. Lineage (NCBI taxonomy): Eukaryota > Metazoa > Chordata > Actinopteri > Syngnathiformes > Syngnathidae > Urocampus > Urocampus carinirostris. The sequence goes on from NW_028283134.1 coordinate 263,590, forward strand.
AGCACTCATTAAATCAGTGGGCGTTCATTTCCAACGGTTCAATGTATTTCCAATGGTAGCTGCATTGCCACAAAAACTTCACCGGGGGGCACTCATTCAATTGGCTGCCGTTCATTTCAAACGGCTGGAGGTATATCAGTTGTTAGCTGCATTGCCGCAAAATGCCACCGGAGGGCACTCTTAAATCGGCGTTTGTTCATTTCGAACGGCGGGATGTACTTCCAATGGTAGCTGCATTGCCGCAAAAACGCCACCTGAGGGCACTCATTAAATTGGCGGTTGTTCATTTCCAACGGCTGGATGTATTTCCAATGGTAGCTGCATTGCCGCAAAAACGCCACCTGAGGGTACTCATTAAATCGACGGTTGTTCATTTCCGACGGCTGGATGTATTTCCAATGGTAGCTGAATTGCCGCAAAAACGCAACCGGAGGGCACTCATTAAATTGGCGGCCGTTCATTTCGAAAGGCTGGATGTATTTCCAATGGTAGCTGCATTGCAGCAAAAACGCAACGGAGGGCATTTATTTAATTGGCTGTCATTGATTTCCAACGGCTCAATGTGTTTCCAATGATAGCTGCATTGCCGCAACAAGGCCACCGGGGGGCACTCATTAAATCGGCGGCCGTTCATTTCCAACGGCTCAATTTATTTCCAATGGTAGCTGCATTGCCACAAAAACGCCACCGGAGGGCACTTATTAAATCGGCCGCCTTTCATTTCCAAAGGCTCGATATATATCCAATGGTAGCTGCATTGCAACAAAAACACCACCGGAGGCACTATTAAATCGGCAGCCGTTCATTTCAAACGGCTGGATGTATTTCCAATGGTAGCTGCATTGCCGCAAAAACGCCACCGGGGGCTCTCATTAAATCGGCGGCAGTTCATTTTCAATGGCTGGATGTGTTTCCAATGGTAGCTGCATTGCCTCAAAAACGCCACCGGAGGGTTCTCATTAAATCGGTGGGCATTCATTTCCAAAAGCTGAATGTATTTCCGATGTTAGCTGCATTGCCGCAAAAACGCCACCGAGGGCATCTATTAAATTGGCGGCCGTTCATTTCCAACGGCTCAATGTATTTCCAATGGTAGCTGCATTGCCGCAAAAATGCCACCGGAGGGCACTGATTAAATCGGCCGCCTTTCATTTCCAAAGGTTAGATATATTTCCAATGGTAGCAGCATTGCCCCAACAACGCCACCGGAGGGCACTCTTTAGGTCAGCGGCTATTCATTTCGAGCGGCTGGATGTATTTCCAATGGTAGCTGCATTGCCGCAAAAACACCACCGGAGATTAATCATTAAATCGGCAGCCGTTCATTTCGAACGGCTGAATGTATTTCAAATGGTAGCTGCATTAGCGCAAAAACGCCACCAGAGAGCACTCATTAAAACGGTGGGCGTTCATTTCCAACGGCTCAATGTATTTCCAATGGTAGCTGCATTGCCACAAAAATGCCACCAGGGGGCTCTCATTCAATTGGCTGCCGTTCATTTCGAACGGCTGGAGGTATTTCAGTTGGTAGCTGCATTGCCGCTTAATGCCACCGGAGGGCATTCATTAAATCGGCGGTTGTTCATTTCGAACGGCGGGATGTACTTCCAATGGTAGCTGCATTGCCGCAAAAACGCCACCGGAGGGCACTCATTAAATCGGCGGGCGTTCATTTCAAGCGGCGGGATGTACTTCCAATGGTAGCTGCATTGCCGCAAAAACTTCACCGGAGGGCACTCATTAAATCGGTGGCCGTTAATTTCCAACGGCTCAATGTATTTCCAATGGTAGCTGCATTGCCGCAAAAACGCAAACTGAGGGCACTCATTAAATTGGCGGCCGTTCATTTCGAATGGCTGGATGTATTTCCAATGGTAGCTGCATTGCCGCAACAACGCCACCGGGGAGACTCATTAAATCGGCGGCCGTTTATTTTGAATGGCTGGATGTATTTCCAATGGTGGCTGAATTGCCGCAAAAACGCCACCAGGGGCACTCATTAAATAGGCAGGCGTTCATTTCCAACAATTCAATGTATTTCCAATGGTATCTGCATTGCCGCAAAAACGCCACCGGAGGGAACTCATTAAATCGGCGGCCGGTCATTTTGAATGGCTGGATGTATTTCAGATGGTAGCTACATTGCCGCAAAAACGCCACCTGAGGGAGCTAATAAGTCGGCAGACGTTCATTTCCTACGGCTCAATGTATTTTCAATGGTAGCTGCATCGCCGCAAAAACGCCATCGGAGGGCACTCATTAAATAGGCGGCTGTTCGGTTTCAAACGGCTGGATGTATTTCCAATGGTAGCTGCATTGCTGCAAAAATGCCACCGGAGAGCACTCATTAAATCAGTGGGCGTTCATTTCCAACGGTTCAATGTATTTCCAATGGTAGCTGCATTGCCACAAAAACTTCACCGGGGGGCACTCATTCAATTGGCTGCCGTTCATTTCGAACGGCTGGAGGTATATCAGTTGTTAGCTGCATTGCCGCAAAATGCCACCGGAGGGCACTCTTAAATCGGCGGTTGTTCATTTCGAACGGCGGGATGTACTTCCAATGGTAGCTGCATTGCCGCAAAAACGCCACCTGAGGGCACTCATTAAATTGGCGGTTGTTCATTTCCAACGGCTGGATGTATTTCCAATGGTAGCTGCATTGCCGCAAAAACGCCACCTGAGGGTACTCATTAAATCGACGGTTGTTCATTTCCGACGGCTGGATGTATTTCCAATGGTAGCTGAATTGCCGCAAAAACGCAACCGGAGGGCACTCATTAAATTGGCGGCCGTTCATTTCGAAAGGCTGGATGTATTTCCAATGGTAGCTGCATTGCAGCAAAAACGCAACGGAGGGCATTTATCAAATTGGCTGTCATTGATTTCCAACGGCTCAATGTGTTTCCAATGATAGCTGCATTGCCGCAACAAGGCCACTGGGGGGCACTCATTAAATCGGCGGCCGTTCATTTCCAACGGCTCAATGTATTTCCAATGGTAGCTGCATTGCCGCAAAAACGCCACCTGAGGGCACTCATTAAATTGGCGGTTGTTCATTTCCAATGGCTGGATGTATTTCCAATGGTAGCTGCATTGCCGCAAAAACGCCACCTGAGGGTACTCATTAAATCGACGGTTGTTCATTTCCGACGGCTGGATGTATTTCCAATGGTAGCTGAATTGCCGCAAAAACGCAACCGGAGGGCACTCATTAAATTGGCGGCCGTTCATTCCGAACGGCTGGAGGTATTTCAGTTGGTAGCTGCATTGCCGCATAATGCCACCGGAGGGCACTCATTAAATCGGCGGTTGTTTATTTCGAACGGCGGGATGTACTTCCAACAATAATAATAATAATAATAATTTCCTTGTATTGTCATTCTGTGTAACAATGTACACAGAACGAAATGTCGATTGCACCTGACCCGTTGTAGCGAGCCGATGCAGCCGCAGCCAACAGAGGGCGCCGCCGACCACTTTTTAAGTCTTAGGAATGACTCGGCCGGGGCGCGAACCACCGACCTCCCAGTCTCAAAGCGGGCGACTTACCATCTAGGCTACTGAGCTGGTATAGCTGCATTGCCGCAAAAACGCCACGGGAGGGCACTCATTAAATCGGCGGGCGTTCATTTCAAGCGGCGGGATGTACTTCCAATGGTAGCTGCATTGCCGCAAAAACGCCACCGGAGGGCACTCATTAAATCGGTGGCCGTTAATTTCCAACGGCTCAATGTATTTCCAATGGTAGCTGCATTGCCGCAAAAACGCAAATTGAGGGCACTCATTAAATTGGTGGCCGTTCATTTCGAATGGCTGGATGTATTTCCATGGTAGCTGCATTGCCGCAAAGACACCACCGAGGGCACTCATTAAATAGGCAGGCGTTCATTTCCAACAATTCAATGTATTTCCAATGGTATCTGCATTGCCGCAAAAACGCCACCGGAGGGAACTCATTAAATCGGCGGCCGGTCATTTCCAACGACTCAATGTATTTCCAACGGTAGCTGCATTGCCGCAAAGACGCCACCTGAGGGCACTCATTAAATCGGTCGCCGTTCTTTTCGAACGGCTCAATTGTTTCCAAACGTAGCTGCATTGCCGCAAAAACGCCACCTAAGGGCACTCATTAAATCGGCGGTTGTTCATTTCCAACGGCAGGATGTATTTCCAATGGTAGCTGCATTGCCGCAAAAACGCCAATGGAGGGCAGTCATTAAATCGGCAGCCGTTCATTTCCAACGGCTCAATGTATTTCCAATGGTTGCTGCATTGCCCCAAAAACGCCAACTGAGGGAACTCATTAAATCGGCAGACGTTCATTTTGAATGGCTGGATGTATTTCAGATGGTAGCTACATTGCCGCAAAAACGCCACCTGAGGGAGCTCATAAGTCGGCAGACGTTCATTTCCTACGGCTCAATGTATTTTCAATGGTAGCTGCATTGCCTCAAAAACGCCATCGGAGGGCACTTAGGCGGCTGTTCGGTTTCAAACGGCTGGATGTATTTCCAATGGTAGCTGCATTGCTGCAAAAATGCCACCGGAGAGCACTCATTAAATCAGTGGGCGTTCATTTCCAACAGTTCAATGTATTTCCAATGGTAGCTGCATTGCCACAAAAACTTCACCGGGGGGCACTCATTCAATTGGCTGCCGTTCATTTCGAACGGCTGGAGGTATATCAGTTGGTAGCTTCATTGCCGCAAAATGCCACCGGAGGGCACTCATTAAATCGGCGGTTGTTCATTTCGAACGGCGGGATGTACTTCCAATGGTAGCTGCATTGCCGCAAAAACGCCACCTGAGGGCACTCATTAAATTGTCGGTTGTTCATTTCCAGCGGCTGGATGTATTTCCAATGGTAGCTGCATTGCCGCAAAAACGCAACGGAGGGCATTTATTTAATTGGCTGTCATTGATTTCCAATGGCTCAATGTGTTTCCAATGATAGCTGCAATGCCGCAACAAGGCCACCGGGGGGCACTCATTAAATCGGCGGCCGTTCATTTCCAACGGCTCAATGTATTTCCAATGGTAGCTGCATTGCCACAAAAACGCCACCGGAGGGCACTTATTAAATCGGCCGCCCTTCATTTCCAAAGGCTCGATATATTTCCAATGGTAGCTGCATTGCAACAAAAACACCACCGGAGGCACTATTAAATCGGCAGCCGTTCATTTCAAACGGCTGGATGTATTTCCAATGGTAGCTGCATTGCCGCAAAAACGCCAATGGAGGGCAGTCATTAAATCGGCAGCCGTTCATTTCCAACGGCTCAATGTATTTCCAATGGTAGCTGCATTGCCCCAAAAACGCCAACTGAGGGAACTCATTAAATCGGCAGACGTTCATTTCGAATGGCTGGATGTATTTCAGATGGTAGCTACATTGCCGCAAAAACGCCACCTGAGGGAGCTCATAAGTCGGCAGACGTTCATTTCCTACGGGTCAATGTATTTTCAATGGTAGCTGCATTGCCTCAAAAACGCCATCGGAGGGCACTCATTAAATAGGCGGCTGTTCGGTTTCAAACGGCTAGATGTATTTCCAATGGTAGCTGCATTGCTGCAAAAATGCCACCGAGAGCACTCATTAAATCAGTGGGCGTTCATTTCCAACGGTTCAATGTATTTCCAATGGTAGCTGCATTGCCACAAAAACTTCACCGGGGGGCACTCATTCAATTGGCTGCCGTTCATTTCGAACGGCTGGAGGTATATCAGTTGGTAGCTGCATTGCCGCAAAATGCCACCGGAGGGCATTTATTTAATTGGCTGTCATTGATTTCCAACGGCTCAATGTGTTTCCAATGATAGCTGCATTGCCGCAACAAGGCCACCGGGGGGCACTCATTAAATCGGCGGCCGTTCATTTCCAACGGCTCAATGTATTTCCAATGGTAGCTGCATTGCCACAAAAACGCCACCGGAGGGCACTTATTAAATCGGCCGCCTTTCATTTCCAAAGGCTCGATATATATCCATTGGTAGCTGCATTGCAACAAAAACACCACCGGAGGCACTATTAAATCGGCAGCCGTTCATTTCAAACGGCTGGATGTATTTCCAATGGTAGCTGCATTGCCGCAAAAACGCCACCGGGGGCTCTCATTAAATCGGCGGCAGTTCATTTTCAATGGCTGGATGTGTTTCCAATGGTAGCTGCATTGCCTCAAAAACGCCACCGGAGGGTTCTCATTAAATCGGTGGGCATTCATTTCCAAAAGCTGAATGTATTTCCGATGTTAGCTGCATTGCCGCAAAAACGCCACCGAGGGCATCTATTAAATTGGCGGCCGTTCATTTCCAACAGCTCAATGTATTTCCAATGGTAGCTGCATTGCCGCAAAAACACCACCGGAGATTAATCATTAAATCGGCAGCCGTTCATTTCGAACGGCTGAATGTATTTCAAATGGTAGCTGCATTAGCGCAAAAACGCCACCAGAGAGCACTCATTAAATCGGTGGGCGTTCATTTCCAACGGCTCAATGTATTTCCAATGGTAGCTGCATTGCCACAAAAATGCCACCAGGGGGCTCTCATTCAATTGGCTGCCGTTCATTTCGAACGGCTGGAGGTATTTCAGTTGGTAGCTGCATTGCCGCTTAGTGCCACCGGAGGGCACTCATTAAATCGGCGGTTGTTCATTTCGAACGGCGGGATGTACTTCCAATGGTAGCTGCATTGCCGCAAAAACGCCACCGGAGGGCACTCATTAAATCGGCGGGCGTTCATTTCAAGCGGCGGGATGTACTTCCAATGGTAGCTGCATTGCCGCAAAAACTTCACCGGAGGGCACTCATTAAATCGGTGGCCGTTAATTTCCAACGGCTCATTGTATTTCCAATGGTAGCTGCATTGCCGCAAAGACGCCACCTGAGGGCACTCATTAAATCGGTCGCCATTCTTTTCGAACGGCTCAATGTGTTTCCAATGGTAGCTGCATTGCCGCAACAACGCCACCGGGGGGCACTCATTAAATCGGCGGCCGTTTATTTTGAATGGCTGGATGTATTTCCAATGGTGGCTGAATTGCCGCAAAAACGCCACCAGGGGCACTCATTAAATAGGCAGGCGTTCATTTCCAACAATTCAATGTATTTCCAATGGTATCTGCATTGCCGCAAAAACGCCACCGGAGGGAACTCATTAAATCGGCGGCCGGTCATTTTGAATGGCTGGATGTATTTCAGATGGTAGCTACATTGCCGCAAAAAGGCCACCTGAGGGAGCTAATAAGTCGGCAGACGTTCATTTCCTACGGCTCAATGTATTTTCAATGGTAGCTGCATCGCCGCAAAAACGCCATCGGAGGGCACTCATTAAATAGGCGGCTGTTCGGTTTCAAACGGCTGGATGTATTTCCAATGGTAGCTGCATTGCTGCAAAAATGCCACCGGAGAGCACTCATTAAATCAGTGGGCGTTCATTTCCAACGGTTCAATGTATTTCCAATGGTAGCTGCATTGCCACAAAAACTTCACCGGGGGGCACTCATTCAATTGGCTGCCGTTCATTTCGAACGGCTGGAGGTATATCAGTTGTTAGCTGCATTGCCGCAAAATGCCACCGGAGGGCACTCTTAAATCGGCGGTTGTTCATTTCGAACGGCGGGATGTACTTCCAATGGTAGCTGCATTGCCGCAAAAACGCCACCTGAGGGCACTCATTAAATTGGCGGTTGTTCATTTCCAACGGCTGGATGTATTTCCAATGGTAGCTGCATTGCCGCAAAAACGCCACCTGAGGGTACTCATTAAATCGACGGTTGTTCATTTCCGACGGCTGGATGTATTTCCAATGGTAGCTGAATTGCCGCAAAAACGCAACCGGAGGGCACTCATCAAATTGGCGGCCGTTCATTTCGAAAGGCTGGATGTATTTCCAATGGTAGCTGCATTGCAGCAAAAACGCAACGGAGGGCATTTATTTAATTGGCTGTCATTGATTTCCAACGGCTCAATGTGTTTCCAATGATAGCTGCATTGCCGCAACAAGGCCACCGGGGGGCACTCATTAAATCGGCGGCCGTTCATTTCCAACGGCTCAATGTATTTCCAATAGTAGCTGCATTGCCGCAAAAACGCCACCGGAGGGCACTCATTAAATCGGCCGCCTTTCATTTCCAAAGGCTCGATATATTTTCAATGGTAGCTGCATTGCAACAAAAACACCACCGGAGGCACTATTAAATCGGCAGTCGTTCATTTCAAACGGCTGGATGTATTTCCAATGGTAGCTGCATTGCCGCAAAAACGCCACCGGGGGCACTCATTAAATCGGCGGCAGTTCATTTTGAATGGCTGGATGTGTTTCCAATGGTAGCTGCATTGCCTCAAAAACGCCACCGGAGGGTTCTCATTAAATCGGTGGGCATTCATTTCCAAAAGCTGAATGTATTTCCAATGTTAGCTGCATTGCCGCAAAAACGCCAACGAGGGCATCTATTATATTGGCGGCCGTTCATTTCCAACGGCTCAATGTATTTCCAATGGTAGCTGCATTGCCGCAAAAATGCCACCGGAGGGCACTGATTAAATCGGCCGCCTTTCATTTCCAAAGGTTAGATATATTTCCAATGGTAGCAGCATTGCCCCAACAACGCCACCGGAGGGCACTCTTTAGGTCAGCGGCTATTCATTTCGAGCGGCTGGATGTATTTCCAATGGTAGCTGCATTGCCGCAAAAACACCACCGGAGATTAATCATTAAATCGGCAGCCGTTCCTTTCGAACGGCTGAATGTATTTCCAATAGTAGCTGCATTAGCGCAAAAACGCCACCAGAGAGCACTCATTAAATCGGTGGGCGTTCATTTCCAACGGCTCAATGTATTTCCAATGGTAGCTGCATTGCCACAAAAATGCCACCAGGGGGCTCTCATTCAATTGGCTGCCGTTCATTTTGAACGGCTGGAGGTATTTCAGTTGTTAGCTGCATTGCCGCTTAATGCCACCGGAGGGCACTCATTAAATCGGCGGTTGTTCATTTCGAACGGCGGGATTTACTTCCAATGGTAGCCGCATTGCCGCAAAAACGCCACCAGAGAGCACTCATTAAATCGGTGGGCGTTCATTTCCAACGGCTCAATGTATTTCCAATGGTAGCTGCATTGCCCCAAAAACGCCAACTAAGGGGACCCATTAAATCGGTAGATGTTCATTTCGAATGGCTGGATGTATTTCAGATGGTAGCTACATTGCCGCAAAAACGCTACATGAGGGAGCTCATAAGTCGGCAGACGTTCATTTCCTACGGCTCAATGTATTTTCAATGGCAGCTGCATTGCCGCAAAAACGCCATCGGAGGGCACTCATTAAATAGGCGGCTGTTCGGTTTCAAACGGCTGGATGTTTTTCCAATGGTAGCTGCATTGCTGCAAAAATGCCACCGGAGAGCACTCATTAAATGAGTGGGCGTTCATTTCCAACGGTTCAATGTATTTCCAATGGTAGCTGCATTGCCACAAAAACTTCACTGGGGGCACTCATTCAATTGGCTGCCGTTCATTTCGAACGGCTGGAGTTATATCAGTTGGTAGCTGCATTGCCGCAAAATGCCACCGGAGGGCACTCATTAAATCGGCGGTTGTTCATTTCGAACGGCGGGATGTACTTCCAATGGTAGCTGCATTGCCGCAAAAACGCCACCTGAGGGCACTCATTAAATTGGCGGTTGTTAATTTCCAACGGCTGGATGTATTTCCAATGGTAGCTGCATTGCCGCAAAAACGCCACCTGAGGGTACTCATTAAATCGACGGTTGTTCATTTCCGACGGCTGGATGTATTTCCAATGGTAGCTGAATTGCCGCAAAAACGCAACGGAGGGCATTTATTTAATTGGCTGTCATTGATTTCCAACGGCTCAATGTGTTTCCAATGATAGCTGCATTGCCGCAACAAGGCCACCGGGGGGCACTCATTAAATCGGCGGCCGTTCATTTCCAACGGCTCAATGTATTTCCAATGGTAGCTGCATTGCCGCAAAAACGCCACCGGAGGGCACTCATTAAATCGGCCGCCTTTCATTTCCAAAGGCTCGATATATTTCCAATGGTAGCTGCATTGCAACAAAAACACCACCGGAGGCACTATTAAATCGGCAGCCGTTCATTTCAAACGGCTGGATGTATTTCCAATGGTAGCTGCATTGCCGCAAAAACGCCACCGGGGGCACTCATTAAATCGGCGGCAGTTCATTTTGAATGGCTGGATGTGTTTCCAATGGTAGCTGCATTGCCGCAAAAACGCCACCGGAGGGTTCTCATTAAATCGGTGGGCATTCATTTCCAAAAGCTGAATGTATTTCCAATGTTAGCTGCATTGCCGCAAAAACGCCAACGAGGGCATCTATTAAATTGGCGGCCGTTCATTTCCAACGGCTCAATGTATTTCCAATGGTAGCTGCATTGCCGCAAAAATGCCACCGGAGGGCACTGATTAAATCGGCCGCCTTTCATTTCCAAAGGTTAGATATATTTCCAATGGTAGCAGCATTGCCCCAACAACGCCACCGGAGGGCACTCTTTAGGTCAGCGGCTATTCATTTCGAGCGGCTGGATGTATTTCCAATGGTAGCTGCATTGCCGCAAAAACACCACCGGAGATTAATCATTAAATCGGCAAACGTTCCTTTCGAACGGCTGAATGTATTTCCAATAGTAGCTGCATTAGCGCAAAAACGCCACCAGAGAGCACTCATTAAATCGGTGGGTGTTCATTTCCAACGGCTCAATGTATTTCCAATGGTAGCTGCATTGCCACAAAAATGCCACCAGGGGGCTCTCATTCAATTGGCTGCCGTTCATTTTGAACGGCTGGAGGTATTTCAGTTGGTAGCTGCATTGCCGCTTAATGCCACCGGAGGGCACTCATTAAATCGGCGGTTGTTCATTTCCAACGACTCAATGTATTTCCAATGGTAGCTGCATTGCCACAAAAACGCCACCGGGGGGCACTCATTCAATTGGCTGCCGTTCATTTCGAACGGCTGGATGTATTTCAGTTGGTAGCTGCATTGCCGCAAAATGCCACCGGAGGGCACTCATTAAATTGGAGGTTGTTCATTTCCAATGGCTCGATGTATTTCCAATGTTAGCTGCATTGCCGCAAAAACGCCACCAGAGAGCACTCATTAAATCGGTGGGCGTTCATTTCCAACGGCTCAATGTATTTCCAATGGTAGCTGCATTGCCCCAAAAACGCCAACTGAGGGAACTCATTAAATCGGTAGACGTTCATTTCGAATGGCTGGATGTATTTCAGATGGTAGCTACATTGCCGCAAAAACGCCACCTGAGGGAGCTCATAAGTAGGCAGACGTTCATTTCCTACGGCTCAATGTATTTTCAATGGAAGCTGCATTGCCGCAAAAACGCCATCGGAGGGCACTCATTAAATAGGCGGCTGTTCGGTTTCAAACGGCTGGATATATTTCCAATGGTAGCTTCATTGCTGCAAAAATGCCACCGGAGAGCACTCATTAAATCAGTGGGCGTTCATTTCCAACGGTTCAATGTATTTCCAATGGTAGCTGCATTGCCACAAAAACTTCACCGGGGGGCACTCATTCAATTGGCTGCCGTTCATTTCGAACGGCTAGAGGTATATCAGTTGGTAGCTGCATTGCCGCAAAATGCCACCGGAGGGCACTCATTAAATCGGCGGTTGTTCATTTCGAACGGCGGGATGTACTTCCAATGGTAGCTGCATTGCCGCAAAAACGCCACCTGAGGGCACTCATTAAATTGGCGGTTGTTCATTTCCAACGGCTGGATGTATTTCCAATGGTAGCTGCACTGCCGCAAAAACGCCACCTGAGGGTACTCATTAAATCGACGGTTGTTCATTTCCGACGGCTGGATGTATTTCCAATGGTAGCTGAATTGCCGCAAAAACGCAACTGGAGGGCACTCATTAAATTGGCGGCCGTTCATTTCCAACGGCTCAATGTATTTCCAATGGTAGCTGCATTGCCGCAAAAATGCCACCGGAGGGCACTGATTAAATCGGCCGCCTTTCATTTCCAAAGGTTAGATATATTTCCAATGGTAGCAGCATTGCCCCAACAACGCCACCGGAGGGCACTCTTTAGGTCAGCGGCTATTCATTTCGAGCGGCTGGATGTATTTCCAATGGTAGCTGCATTGCCGCAAAAACACCACCGGAGATTAATCATTAAATCGGCAGCCGTTCATTTCGAACGGCTGAATGTATTTCCAATGGTAGCTGCATTAGCGCAAAAACGCCACCAGAGAGCACTCATTAAATCGGTGGGCGTTCATTTCCAACGGCTCAATGTATTTCCAATGGTAGCTGCATTGCCACAAAAATGCCACCAGGGGGCTCTCATTCATATGGCTGCCGTTCATTTCGAACGGCTGGAGGTATTTCAGTTGGTAGCTGCATTGCCGCTTAATGCCACCGGAGGGCACTCATTAAATCGGCGGTTGTTCATTTCGAACGGCGGGATGTACTTCCAATGGTAGCTGCATTGCCGCAAAAACGCCACCGGAGGGCACTCATTAAATCGGCAGGCGTTCATTTCAAGCGGCGGGATGTACTTCCAATGGTAGCTGCATTGCCGCAAAAACTTCACCGGAGGGCACTCATTAAATCGGTGGCCGTTAATTTCCAACGGCTCAATGTATTTCCAATGGTAGCTGCATTGCCGCAAAAACGCAAACTGAGGGCACTCATTAAATTGGCGGCCGTTCATTTCGAATGGCTGGATGTATTTCCAATGGTAACTGCATTGCCGCAAAAACGCCACCGAGGGCACTCATTAAATAGGCATGCGTTCATTTCCAACAATTCAATGTATTTCCAATGGTATCTGCATTGCCGCAAAATGCCACCAGAGAGCACTCATTAAATCGGTGGGCGTTCATTTCCAACGGCTCAATGTATTTCCAATGGTAGCTGCATTGCCCCAAAAACGCCAACTGAGGGAACTCATTAAATCGGTAGACGTTCATTTCGAATGGCTGGATGTATTTCAGATGGTAGCTACATTGCCGCAAAAACGCCACCTGAGGGAGCTATTAAGTCGGCAGACGTTCATTTCCTACGGCTCAATGTATTTTCAATGGCAGCTGCATTGCCGCAAAAACGCCATCGGAGGGCACTCATTAAATAGGCGGCTGTTCGGTTTCAAACGGCTGGATGTATTTCCAATGGTAGCTGCATCGCTGCAAAAATGCCACCGGAGAGCACTCATTAAATCAGTGGGCGTTCATTTCCAACGGTTCAATGTATTTCCAATGGTAGCTGCATTGCCACAAAAACTTCACCGGGGGGCACTCATTCAATTGGCTGCCGTTCATTTCGAACGGCTGGAGGTATATCAGTTGGTAGCTGCATTGCCGCAAAATGCCACCGGAGGGCACTCATTAAATCGGCGGTTGTTCATTTCGAACGGCGGGATGTACTTCCAATGGTAGCTGCATTGCCGCAAAAACGCCACCTGAGGGCACTCATTAAATCGACGGTTGTTCATTTCCGACGGCTGGATGTATTTCCAATGGTAGCTGAATTGCCGCAAAAACGCAACCGGAGGGCACTCATTAAATTGGCGGCCGTTCATTTCGAATGGCTGGATGTATTTCCAATGGTAGCTGCATTGCCGCAAAAACGCAACGGAGGGCATTTATTTAATTGGCTGTCATTGATTTCCAACGTCTCAATGTGTTTCCAATGATAGCTGCATTGCCGCAACAAGGCCACCGGGGGGCACACATTAAATCGGCGGCCGTTCATTTCCAACGGCTCAATGTATTTCCAATGGTAGCTGCATTGCCGCAAAAACGCCACCGGAGGACACTCATTAAATCGGCCGCCTTTCATTTCCAAAGGCTCGATATATTTCCAATGGTAGCTGCATTGCAACAAAAACACCACCGGAGGCACTATTCAATCGGCAGCCGTTCATTTCAAACGGCTGGATGTATTTCCAATGGTAGCTGCATTGCCGCAAAAACGCCACCGGGGTCACTCATTAAATCGGCGGCAGTTCATTTTGAATGGCTGGATGTGTTTCCAATGGTAGCTGCATTGCCGCAAAAACGCCACCGGAGGGTTCTCATTAAATCGGTGGGCATTCATTTCCAAAAGCTGAATGTATTTCCAATGTTAGCTGCATTGCCGCAAAAACGCCACCGAGGGCATCTATTAAATTGGCGGCCGTTCATTTCCAACGGCTCAATGTATTTCCAATGTTAGCTGCATTGCCGCAAAAACGCCACCGAGGGCATCTATTAAATTGGCGGCCGTTCATTTCCAACGGCTCAATGTATTTCCAATGGATAGATGGATAGATAGATAGATAGATAGATAGATACTTTATTCATCCCCGAAGGGAAAGTAGCAGCATTGCCCCAACAACGCCACCGGAGGGCACTCTTTAGGTCAGCGGCTATATTCATTTCGAGCGGCTGGATGTATTTCCAATGGTAGCTGCATTGCCGCAAAAAAACCACCGGAGATTAATCATTAAATCAGCAGCCGTTCATTTCGAACGGCTGAATGTATTTCCAATGGTAGCTGCATTAGCGCAAAAACGCCACCAGCGAGCACTCATTAAATCGGTGGGCGTTCATTTCCAACGGCTCAATGTATTTCCAATGGTAGCTGCTTTGCCACAAAAATGCCACCAGGGGCCTCTCGTTCAATTGGCTGCCGTTCATTTCGAACGGCTGGAGGTATTTCAGTTGGTAGCTGCATTGCCGCTTAATGCCACCGGAGGGCACTCATTAAATCGGCGGTTGTTCATTTCGAACGGCGTGATGTACTTCCAGTGCTAGCTGCATTGCCGCAAAAACGCCACCGGAGGGCACTCATTAAATCGGCGGGCGTTCATTTCAAGCGGCGGGATGTACTTCCAATGGTAGCTGCATTGCCGCAAAAACGCAACCGGAGGGCACTCATTAAATTGGCGGCCGTTCATTTCGAATGGCTGGATGTATTTCCAATGGTAGCTGCATTGCCGCAAAAACGCAACGGAGGGCATTTATTTAATTGGCTGTCATTGATTTCCAACGTCTCAATGTGTTTCCAATGATAGCTGCATTGCCGCAACAAGGCCACCGGGGGGCACACATTAAATCGGCGGCCGTTCATTTCCAACGGCTCAATGTATTTCCAATGGTAGCTGCATTGCCGCAAAAACGCCACCGGAGGACACTCATTAAATCGGCCGCCTTTCATTTCCAAAGGCTCGATATATTTCCAATGGTAGCTGCATTGCAACAAAAACACCACCGGAGGCACTATTAAATCGGCAGCCGTTCATTTCAAACGGCTGGATGTATTTCCAATGGTAGCTGCATTGCCGCAAAAACGCCACCGGGGGCACTCATTAAATCGGCGGCAGTTCATTTTGAATGGCTGGATGTGTTTCCAATGGTAGCTGCATTGCCGCAAAAACGCCACCGGAGGGTTCTCATTAAATCGGTGGGCATTCATTTCCAAAAGCTGAATGTATTTCCAATGTTAGCTGCATTGCCACAAAAACGCCACCGAGGGCATCTATTAAATTGGCGGCCGTTCATTTCCAACGGCTCAATGTATTTCCAATGTTAGCTGCATTGCCGCAAAAACGCCACCGAGGGCATCTATTAAATTGGCGGCCGTTCATTTCCAATGGCTCAATGTATTTCCAATGGATAGATAGATAGATAGATAGATAGATAGATAGATAGATAGATAGATACTTTATTCATCCCCGAAGGGAAAGTAGCAGCATTGCCCCAACAACGCCACCGGAGGGCACTCTTTAGGTCAGCGGCTATATTCATTTCGAGCGGCTGGATGTATTTCCAATGGTAGCTGCATTGCCGCAAAAAAACCACCGGAGATTAATCATTAAATCAGCAGCCGTTCATTTCGAACGGCTGAATGTATTTCCAATGGTAGCTGCATTAGCGCAAAAACGCCACCAGCGAGCACTCATTAAATCGGTGGGCGTTCATTTCCAACGGCTCAATGTATTTCCAATGGTAGCTGCTTTGCCACAAAAATGCCACCAGGGGCCTCTCATTCAATTGGCTGCCGTTCATTTCGAACGGCTGGAGGTATTTCAGTTGGTAGCTGCATTGCCGCTTAATGCCACCGGAGGGCACTCATTAAATCGGCGGTTGTTCATTTCGAACGGCGTGATGTACTTCCAGTGCTAGCTGCATTGCCGCAAAAACGCCACCGGAGGGCACTCATTAAATCGGCGGGCGTTCATTTCAAGCGGCGGGATGTACTTCCAATGGTAGCTGCATTGCCGCAAAAACTTCACCGGAGGGCACTCATTAAATCGGTGGCCGTTAATTTCCAACGGCTCAATGTATTTCCAATGGTAGCTGCATTGCCGCAAAAACGCAAACTGAGGGCACTCATTAAATCGATCGCCATTCTTTTCGAACGGCTCAATGTGTTTCCAATGGTAGCTGCATTGCCGCAACAACGCCACCGGGGGGCACTCATTAAATCGGCGGCCGTTTATTTTGAATGGCTGGATGTATTTCCAATGGTGGCTGAATTGCCGCAAAAACGCCACTGAGGGCACTCATTAAATAGGCAGGCGTTCATTTCCAACAATTCAATGTATTTCCAATGGTATCTGCATTGCCGCAAAAACGCCACCGGAGGGAACTCATTAAATCGGCGGCCGGTCATTTCCAACGACTCAATGTATTTCCAATGGTAGCTGCATTGCCACAAAAACGCCACCGGGGGGCACTCATTCAATTGGCTGCCGTTCATTTCGAACGGCTGGATGTATTTCAGTTGGTAGCTGCATTGCCGCAAAATGCCACCGGAGGGCACTCATTAAATTGGAGGTTGTTCATTTCCAATGGCTGGATGTATTTCCAATGGTAGCTGCATTGCCGCAAAAACGCCACCAGAGAGCAGTCATTAAATCGGTGGGCGTTCATTTCCAACGGCTCAATGTATTTCCAATGGTAACTGCATTGCCACAAAAATGCCACCAGGGGGCACTCATTCAATTGGCTGCCGTTCATTCCGAACGGCTGGAGGTATTTCAGTTGGTAGCTGCATTGCCGCATAATGCCACCGGAGGGCACTCATTAAATCGGTGGTTGTTCATTTCGAACGGCGGGATGTACTTCCAATGGTAGCTGCATTGCCGCAAAAACGCCACCAGAGGGCACTCATTAAATCGGCGGGCGTTCATTTCAAGCGGCGGGATGTACTTCCAATGGTAGCTGCATTGCCGCAAAAACGCAAACTGAGGGCACTCATTAAATTGGTGGCCGTTCATTTCGAATGGCTGGATGTATTTCCATGGTAGCTGCATTGCCGCAAAGACGCCACCTGAGGGCACTCATTAAATCGGTCGCCTTTCTTTTCGAACGGCTCAATGTGTTTCCAATGGTAGCTGCATTGCCACAAAAATGCCACCAGGGCGCTCTCATTCAATTGGCTGCCGTTCATTTAAACGGCTGGAGGTATTTCAGTTGGTAGCTGCATTGCCGCTTAATGCCACCGGAGGGCACTCATTAAATCGGCGGTTGTTCATTTCGAACGGCGGGATGTACTTCCAATGGTAGCTGCATTGCCGCCAAAACGCCACCGGAGGGAGCTCATTAAATCGGCGGGCGTTCATTTCAAGCGGCGGGATGTACTTCCAATGGTAGCTGCATTGCCGCAAAAACTTCACCGGAGGGCACTCATTAAATCGGTGGCCGGTAATTTCCAACGGCTCAATGTATTTCCGATGGTAGCTGCATTGCTGCAAAAACGCAAACTGAGGGCACTCATTAAATTGGCGGCCGTTCATTTCGAATGGCTGGATGTATTTCCAATGGTAGCTGCATTGCCGCAAAGACGCCACCTCAGGGCACTCATTAAATCGGTCGCCGTTCTTTTCGAACGGCTCAATGTGTTTCCAATGGTAGCTGCATTGCAGCAACAACGCCACCGGGGGGCACTCATTAAATCGGCGGCCGTTTATTTTGAATGGCTGGATGTATTTCCAATGGTGGCATAATTGCCGCAAAAACGCCACCGAGGGCACTCATTAAATAGGCAGGCGTTCATTTCAACAATTCAATGTATTTCCAATGGTATCTGCATTGCCGCAAAAACGCCACCGGAGGGAACTCATTAAATCGGCGGCCGGTCATTTCCAACGACTCAATGTATTTCCAATGGTAGCTGCATTGCCACAAAAACGCCACCGGGGGGCACTCATTCAATTGGCTGCCGTTCATTTCGAACGGCTGGATGTATTTCAGTTGGTAGCTGCATTGCCGCAAAATGCCACCGGAGGGCACTCATTAAATTGGAGGTTGTTCATTTCCAATGGCTGGATGCAATTCCAATGGTAGCTGCATTGCTGCAAAACGCCACCGGATTGCACTCATTAAATCGGCGGTTGTTTATTTCCAACGGCAGGATCTATTTCCAATGGTAGCTGCATTGCCGCAAAAACGCCACCGGAGGGCACTCATTAAATCGGCGGGCGATCATTTCGAGCGGCGGGATGTACTTCCATTGGTAGCTGCATTGCCGCAAAAACGCCACCGGAGGGCACTCATTAAATCGGTGGCCGTTAATTTCCAACAGCTCAATGTATTTCCAATGGTAGCTGCATTGCCGCAAAAACGCAAACCGAGGGCACTCATTAAATTGGCGGCCGTTCATTTCGAATGGCCTGATGTATTTCCAATGGTAGCTGCATTGCCGCAAAGACGCCACCCGAGGGCACTCATTAAATCGGTCGCCGTTCATTTAGAACGGCTCAATGTGTTTCCAATGGTAGCTGCATTGCCGCAAAGACGCCACCTGAGGGCACTCATTAAATCGGTCGCCGTTCATTTAGAACGGCTCAATGTATTTCCAATGGTGGCTGAATTGCCGCAAAAACGCCACCGAGGGCACTCATTAAATAGGCAGGCGTTCATTTCCAACAATTCAATGTATTTCCAATGGTATCTGCATTGCCGCAAAAACGCCACCGGAGGGAACTCATTAAATCGGCGGCCGTTTATTTCCAACGACTCAATGAATTTCCAATGGTAGCTGCATTGCCACAAAAACGCCACCGGGGGGCACTCATTCAATTGGCTGCCGTTCATTTCGAACGGCTGGATGTATTTCAGTTGGTAGCTGCATTGCCGCAAAATGCCACCGGAGGGCACTCATTAAATTTGAGGTTGTTCATTTCCAATGGCTGGATGCAATTCCAATGGTAGCGGCAATGCCGCAAAACGCCACCGGATTGCACTCATTAAATCGGCGGTTGTTCATTTCGAACGGCGGGATGTACTTCCAGTCGTAGCTGCATTGCCGCAAAAACACCACCTAAGGGCACTCATTAAATCAGCGGTTGTTCACTTCCAACGGCAGGATGTATTTCCAATGGTAGCTGCATTGCCGCAAAACGCCACCGGAGGGCACTCATTAAATCGGCGGGCGATCATTTTGAGCGGCGGGATGTACTTCCAATGGTAGCTGCATTGCCGCAAAAACGCCACCGGAGGGAACTCATTAAATCGGTGGCCGTTAATTTCCAACGGCTGAATGTATTTCCAATGGTAGCTGCATTGCCGCAAAAACGCCAACTGAGGGAACTCATTAAATCGGTGGCCCTTCATTTCGAATGGCTGGATGTTTTTCCAATGGTAGCTGCATTGCCGCTAAAACGCCACCTGAGGGAGCTCATAAGTCGGCGGCCGTTCATTTCCAACGGCTCAATGTATTTTTTAATGGTAACTTCATTGCCGCAAAAACGCCACCGGAGGGCACTCATTAAATCGTCGGCCGTTAATTTCCAACAGCTGGATGTATTTCCAATGGTAGCTGTATTGCCGCAAAAACGCCATCGGAGGGCACTCATTAAATAGGCGGCTGTTCGGTTTCAAACGGCTGGATGTATTTCCAATGGTAGCTGCATTGCTGCAAAAATGCCACCGGAGGGCATTCATTAAATCGGTGGCCGTTAATTTCCAACGGCTCAATGTATTTCCAATGGCAGTTGCAGTGCCGAAAATCCCCAACTGAGTGCACTCATTAAATCGGCGGCTGTTCATTTCCAACGGCTCAATGTATTTTCAATGGTAGCTGCATTGCCCCAACAATGCCACCGGAGGGCACTCTTTAAGTCAGATGCCATTCATTTCGAACGGCTGGATGTATTTTCAATGGTAGCTGCATTGCCGCAAAAACGCCACCGGAGGGTTCTCATTAAATCGGCGGCCGTTCATTTCGAACGGCTGGATGGATTTCCAATGCTAGCTGCATTGCCGCAAAAACGCCACCGGAGGGCACTCATAAATCGGTGGCCGTTCATTTCCAACGGCTGAATGTATTTCCAATGTTAGCTGCATTGCCGCAAAAACGCCACCAAGGGCATTTCTAAATTGGCAGCCTTTCATTTCCAACGGCTCAATGTGTTTCCAACGGTAGCTGCATTGCCGCAAAAAACGCCACCGAGGGGCACTCATTAAATTGGCGGCCGTTCATTTTGAATGGCTGGATATATTTCCTATGGTGGCTGAATTGCTGCAAAAACGCCACCGAGGGCACTCATTGAATTGGCAGGCGTTCATTTCCAACAATTCAATGTATTCCCAATCGTAGCAGCATTGCCGCAAAAACGCCACCGGAGGGAACTCATTAAATTGGCGGCCGTTCATTTCCAACGGCTCAATGTATTTTCAATGGTAGCTGCATTTCCCCAACAACGCCACTGGAGGGCACTCTTTAAGTCAGCGGCCATTCATTTCGAACGGCTGGATGTATTTCCAATGGTAGCTGCATTGCCCCAACAACGCCACCGGAGGGCACTCTTTAAGTCAGCGGCCATTCATTTCGAACAGCTGGATGTATTTCCAATGGTAGATGCATTGCGGCAAAAACGCCACCGAAGGGCATTCATTAAATCGGCAGCCGTTCATTTCGATTGGCTGGATGTATTTTCAATGGTAGCTGCATTGCCGCAAAAACGCCACCGGAGGGTTCTCATTAAATCGGTGGGCCTTCATTTCCAACGGCTGAATGTATTTCCAATGTTAGCTGCATTCCCGCAGAAACGCCACCGAGGGCATTCATTAAATTGGCGGCCGTTCATTTCCAACGGCTCAATGTTTTTCCAATGGTAGCTGCATTGCCGCAAAAACGCCACCAGAGGGCACTCATTAAATCGGCCGCCTTTCATTTCCAAAGGTTCGATGTATTTCCAATGGTAGCTGCATTGCCGCTAAAACGCCACCGGGGGGCAGTCATTAAATCGGCGGCCCTTCATTTTGAATGGCTCGATGTATTTCCAATGCTGGCTGAATTGCCGCAAAAACGCCACCGGAGGGCACTCATTGAATTGGCAGGCGTTCATTTCCAACAATTCAATGTATTTCCGATGGGTAGCTGCATTGCCGCAAAAACGCCACCGGAGGGAACTCATTAAATCGGTGGCCGTTCATTTCCAACGGCTCAATGTATTTTCAATGGTAGCTGCATTGCCCCAACAACGCCACTGGAGGGCACTCTTTAAGTCAGCGGCCATTCATTTCGAACGGCTGGATGTATTTCCAATGGTAGCTGCATTGCCGCAAAAACGCCACCGGAGGGCATTCGTTAAATCGGCAGCCGTTCATTTCGAACGGCTGGATGTATTACCAATGCTAGCTTCATTGCCGCTGTAGGAGAAAATGTAGGTTCGATAATCTTTTAAGTCTTCTTTCGTGATTGAATTAAGTACATCGGAAACCAGCCATGAGGGGGAGCCTTTTATTTCGTCATCCCAAAAGAACTCAGAGAACTCCAGACATAACAATGCTTTTATAGCTTCAGTTTGAGTACAACCCATAAGTGGCCCTAGTCCTCAGTAATCAACAAGGAAGATGCTGTCGTACCCTTATTAGGACATGTTGTTCGCCTCAGTTTGCTCAGAGAGTCCTTGAAGAAGGGCCTTGCAGGTCTCATGCCCTTTTAGGGAAACTCAACTGTCTTGCCAAGGATCTTCTCGAATGATGTCAACATTCCCTCACTACTGAAAGCAATGTAAGCAAGTCTTTCTACATTTCTAAATGTATGCAACTCTATTCTACAAATGCAAGTCTATTTTCCACAACACCGCAAAAATGCCACCGGAGGGCACTCATTAAATCGGCGGCTGTTCATTTCCAACGGCTGGATGTATTTCCAATGGTAGCTGCATTGCCGCAAAAATGCCACCGGAGGGCACTCATTAAATCGGTGGCCGTTAATTTCCATTGGCTCAATGTCTTTCCAATGGTAGATGCATTGCCACAAAAACGCCAACTGAGGGGACACATTAAATCGGTTGCCGTTCATTTCCAACGGCTGGATGTATTTCCAATGGTAGTTGCATTGCCGCAAAAACGCCACCTGGGCGCTGTTCATTTCGAACGGCTTGATGTATTTCCAATGGTAGCTGCATTGCTGCAAAAACGCCACCGGAGGGTACTCATTAAATCGGCGGCTGTTCATTTCCAATGGGCGGATGTATTTCCAATGGTAGCTGCCTTGCTGCAAAAACGCCATCGAGGGCATTCATTAAATAGGCGGTCGTTCATTTCCAACTTCTCATTGTATTTCCAATGGTAGCTGCATTGCTGCAAACACGCAACCGGAGACACTCATTAAATCGGCTGCCGTTCATTTCCAACGGCTCGATGTAGTTCCAATGGGTGCTGCATTGCCCCAAAAACGCCACTGGAGGGAACTCGTTAAATTGGCGACCGTTCATTTCCAATGACTCATTGTATTTCCAATGGTAGCTGCATTGCTGCAAAAACGCAACCGGAGACACTCATTAAATCGGCTGCTGTTCATTTCCAACAGCTTGATGTATTTGTTAGCCCATTTGTAGCAATGACAATAAAGGTATGTTCTATTCTATTCTATTCTATTTCCAATGGTAGTTGCATTGCCGCAAAAAGCGACCGGAGGGATCTCATTAAATCGGCGGCCGTTCATTTCCAACGGCTCGATGTATTTCCAATGCTAAGTGCATTGCTGCAAGAATGCCACCGGAGGGCACTCATTAAATCGGCGGCTGTTCATTTCGAACAGCTGGTTGTATTGTAGCTGCATTGCCGCAAAAACGCCACCGGAGGGCACTCATTAAATCAGCGGCCGTTCATTTCGAATGGCTGGATGTATTTCCAACGGTAGCTGCATTGCCGCAAAAATGCCACTGGAGGGCACACCTTTTAATCGGCGGCCGTTCATTTCCAACGGCTGGATGTAGTTCCAATGGTAGTTGCATTGCCGCAAATACGCCACCTGGGTGCTCATTAAATCTGCGGCTGTTCATTTCGAACGGCTTGATGTATTTCCAATGGTAGCTGCATTGCTGCAAAAACGCCACCGGAGGGTACTCATTAAATCGGCGGCTGTTCATTTCCAATGGGCGGATGTATTTCCAATGGTAGCTGCCTTGCTGCAAAAACGCCATCGAGGGCATTCATTAAATAGGCGGCCGTTCATTTCCAACTGCTCATTGTATTTCCAATGGTAACTGCATTGCTGCAAAAACGCAACCGGAGACACTCATTAAATCGGCTGCCGTTCATTTCCAACGGCTCGATGTAGTTCCAATGGGTGCTGCATTGCCCCAAAAACGCTACTGGAGGGAACTCATTAAATTGGTGACCGTTCATTTCCAATGATTCATTGTATTTCCAATGGTAGCTGCATTGCTGCAAAAACGCAAGCGGAGACATTCATTAAATCGGCTGCCGTTCATTTCCAACAGCTTGATGTATTTCCAATGGTTGTTGCATTGCCGCAAAAAGCGACCGGAGGGATCTCATTAAATCGGCGGCTATTCATTTCCAACGGCTCGATGTATTTCCAATGCTAAGTGCATTGCTGCAAGAATGCCACCGGAGGGCACTCATTAAATCGGCGGCTGTTCATTTCGAACAGCTTGACGTATTTCCAATGGTGGCTTCATTGCCCCAAAAACGCCACCGGAGGGATTTCATTAAATCGGCGGACGTTCATTTCCAACAGCTCATTGTATTTCCATTGGTAGCTGCATTTCCTCAAAAACGCCACCGAGGGCACACATTTATTCGGCGGCCGTTCATTTCCAACGGCACGAAGTATTTCCAATGGTAGTTGCATTGCCCCAAAGACGCCACCGGAGGGCATTCATTAAATCGGTGGCTGTTCATATCCAACGGCTCATTGTATTTCCAATGGTAGCTGCATTGCCGCAAAAACGCCACCGGAGACAGTCATTAAATCGGCTTCCGTTCATTTTCAACGGCTGGATGTATTTCCAATGGTAGCTGCATTGCCGCAAAAATGCCACCGGAGGGAACTCATTAAATCGGCAGCTGTTCATTTCGAACAGCTTGACGTATTTCCAATGGTGACTTAATTGCCGCAAAAACGCCACCGGTGGGCACTCATTAAATCGGCGGCCGTTCATTTCCAACGGCTCGATGTATTTCCAATGGTAAGTGCATTGCCGCATGAACGCCACCGGAGGGCACTCATTAAATCGGGGGCTGTTCATTTCGAACAGCTCGATGTATTTCCAATGGTAGCTAAATTGCCGCAAGAACGCCACCGGAGGGCACTCATTAAATCGGCGGCTGTTCATTTCGAACAGCTTGACATATTTCCAATGGTGGCTTCATTGCCCCCAAAACGCCACCGGAGAGCACTCATTAAATCGGCGGCGGTTCATTTCCAACGGCACGAAGTATTTCCAATGGTAGTTGCATTCTCCCAAAAACGCCACCGGAGGGCACTCATTAAATCGGTGGCTGTTCATATCCAACGGCTCATTGTATTTCCAATGGTAGCTGCATTGCCGCAAAAACGCCACTGGAGACAGTCATTAAATCGGCTTCCGTTCATTTTCAACGGCTGGATGTATTTCCAATGGTAGCTGCATTGCCGAAAAAACGCCACCGGAGGGCACTCATTAAGTAGGCGGCAGTTGTTGTGCCCAAATCCGACTCCTGTGCAAATTCCTCCCCCCCTTCGCGTGAACGCGCATTCTGCTGCGCTTCCAACAAAAGCGATCGTATTCTATATAAAACGCTTATTAAAACAATAAAGCGAGCTAATTATAACAATTGGGAGATCCTTGTCAATATAACGCGTTTATTTAAACAATAAAGCGCTATTGTATTCTACAAATTGCGTCCGTCAACGCGGATGCAAAAGTTACAATTGTAAATGTACACTTCCGACAAAAGCGATCGTATTCTATATAATACGCTATTTTAAAAAATAAAGTGAGCTAATCATAACAATTGGGAGATCCTAGTCTATATAACGTGTTTATTCAAACAATAAAGTGCGATCGTATTCTACAAAATGCGTTTGTTAACGCAGATGAAAAATTCACCAACGTCAATGTACGCCAGACCTGGGCACTCCGGTCCTGGAGGGCCATATGTTCTGCATGATTTTTGAGGTTTCTCTGATCCAATACAGGGGATTCCAATCACCAGTATCGTTAACGAGCACTTGCTAGCTTGCTAACGAGGTTATAATTTGTATCACCTGAGTTAAAGAAGAGCAAACTTCAAAATCTGGCAGGACGTATGCCCCTCCAGGACCGGAGTGCCCAGGTCTGATATACGCTCACATTTAGGCCAATCCCCTAAAATAGTTTAAAAAAACTGTAGGAGCTAAGAATCACACTATCACAGCAAAGACACTCCGCAATCATTTTGTCTCGGGCTTAAAATGACACAAAGATTTCCCTTTCCATTTCTGAGTTCCGTCCAAAATGTTCCCTTTTTTTTTTGTCCAAGCAATTTGTACTGAAAAAATATTTGACCAAAAAGACCAACATTTAGCACTTTTGAGGTAAAATATTTTATTTAAGTTTATAAGTGCTCCATATGTGTATGTAGATAGATGGATAGACTGGCTGGCTGGCTGGCTGGCTGGCTGCTAGACAGACAGATAGAAAGACAGACAGATAGAAAGACAGATGGACAGACGGACAGACGGACGGACGGATGGACAGGCACATAGATTGACAGACATATACAAAGATTGACGGACAGACAGACACAAAATAGCCCTTCTAGAGGGACGTGTCCCTGAGCTAGAGCAGTTTAAAAGGAAAATGTTAGGTGCCGCGGACACCACTGCTAGCGTGGGTTGTAGCGAACCTGCTAGTCCGGTTAGCATTAGCCCTAAACGGCATGCTAATCGAGGTTAGCCAATCCAGTCACATAATAAGTTCAGCCCCCTAGCTAGTCCCACTCCACCCCGGTCTACTGGAGCCCGCACCCTAGTTATAGGTGACTCCATCACCCGTAACATAAAGATTAGCACCCCAGCCACAATTATGTGTATATCTGGGGCCAGAGCACCCGACATTGAGGCTAATTTGAGGGAGCTGACATGCAAATCTAGACACCAGGACAGGGCTAGCTACACCGATATAGTCATTCACGTCGGCTCTAATGATACTAAAATGAGGCAATCTGAGATTACAAAGGAAAATATTGCTAGGACCTGTAATCTCGCCAGAAAGATGACTCTGCATCTGTAATTGTCTCTGGCCCCTTGCCTGCGAGAGGCAATGATGAGAGGTTTAGCAGACTAGTCTCACTAAACCGGTGGCTGGCAAGTTTCTGTAGTCAGCAGGGATTTAGGTATGTGGATAACTGGCCTGCTTTCTGGGGCCGACCTGACCTGCTTAGGAGAAACGGCCTTCACCCTAACTGGGAAGGTGCTCTCACTCTTTCTAAAAATATATTACTGTTTAAGCCTTCCATGACAGGGTACACTAGTGCAGGCCAGGTCACAGGTGATGAACCTGAGTGAACCTGTGATCACAGGTGTGGAGTCTGTATTGCTAGGGCTAACTAGCGCTATGCTAGATTCACATAGTTTTTGTAGTTTAGAGCGTTCCATTGCCTGCACCACACACCCTGAACTGTACTGTGTTCAATAGCATCTTCTTCTGTGCTTCTTACCTCTGATTTTCCCTTGTTAGGTGAGGAGGGAGAAGAAATAACATTATTTTCTACCACTAGTCATCCTGCTACTCCACCTGTCAACAATATTCCTGTGGTATGGAATTCGGGCCGCATCTGCCGCCATGCAAAGCACAAGACGCAGGACTGGCAGTATAATCCTGTGGAGGTTACCACCAAGGTAACCATAAGGTTCAAAACTCGGGAAAGTGCTCAGCTCAGTCCACAGTGCTGAAGCTTGGCCTTCTGAATATTAGATCACTAGCCTCCAAAGCTTTACTTGTCAACGACCTTATTAATGAAAACAATCATAAACTTGTTGGCCCTTGTGAGACCTGGTTAAAACCAAATGAGTTTGTAGTGTTAAATGAGGCTTCTCCCTCTAACTTTGTCGGAAAGTAAGTTGAAATTTACTCCTGGTACCCCTACTGTTATTAAAACGTTTTAAGCACTTGTTATGAGGTCTTTTATGTCAACACCAATTTATGTAGTTGTTGTGTATCGCCCACCCTGACCATACTTAAATTTTTTGGATGAATTTTCGGAACTGTTAGTAACTTATGCGGACAATGTTGTAATTATTGGTGATTTTAATGTTCACATAAAATCAAATTCACTTGCAAATTCTTTTAAGTCACTGATTGATACATTTGGTTTCAATCAAATAGTTGATGTGCCCACTCATAAAGATGGGAACACTCTAGATCTTGTTCTGACCCGGGGCGTAGTAGCCTCAAATGTTACAGTGTTACCTTATCCTAATGCCATCTCTGATCACGATCTTGTTAAGTGAGAGGTGCTGTTCAATGTTTACAGTAATAAGGAAAATTTAGGTTTTAGCAGTCGCAATATCCGCCCTGCAGTGGGATTAACTTTAAAAGAACTATTACCTACGGTAACTGCAGCCTTCCCTTCGTACACTGGGTCTGTTGACTCACTCACAAACAACTTTAATACTGCTTTGGTTAATGTTCTTGTTTCTGTGGCGCCCCTAAGGCATACATTTCGACCTAAGAAGCATACACCTTGGTTTACTGAAGAAACCAGGTCACTCAAACAAGGTTGCAGGAAACTTAAACGAAATTGACGCACTACAAAGCTGGAGGTCTTCCGACTGGCCTGGTGTGACAGCTTGCTGAAATATAAAGTAGCTCTTGCCTCAGCTAAAGCATCGTTTTTCTCTAAGATTATCGTTATACATAAGAGTAATCTGAAATTTTTGTTTGTCACAATTGCGAAACCTTCCAGACAACAACTTAACCCAAATAGCTCTACTTATTCTGCTGATGACTTTATGGAATGTTTTAATAGAAATATTCAACTCATTAGGAATGAAATTTTAAATGTACGCTCTACAACCTCGTCCTACCTCAAAAATGTGGAGGTGTTAAGAAAGGAATGTGTCGGCGGTTGTTTAGAAACATTCTCCAGTTTCAATGATTTGTCCTTTGATAGTCTAACACAGATGGTTAGTAGGGCCAAACAAACTACTTGCCTGCTTGATCCGTTTCCAGTTTCATTGGTGAAGGATCTGTTTGGGATCTTAGGACCATCAGTTTAAAATATTATTAATATATCGCTATCCTTGGGTATTATTCCTTTAGCTTTCAAGTCTGCCGTCATTAAACCCTTGCTTAAGCAACCTAACCTTGATCCAGAAAGCCTAGGTAATTATAGGCCAGTGTCAAATCTGCCATTTTTACTTGAAAAGGTCGTTGCACAGCAGCTAAATGACTTCGTGTCAGAAAATACCCTCTTTTGAACTGGCCAGTCAGCATTTAGGGCAAATCACTCTTCTGAGACAGCCCTGGCTAAAGTAACCAATGATCTCCTTTTAGCAATATATTCCGGTGCCTCATCAATGTTACTGCTACTGGATCTCAGTGCTGCTTTTGATACTGTCGACCACAACATATTGCTTGTTCGTCTGGAATGCATTGGTATCTCAGGAACTGTACTCTGGTGTTTTAGGTCCGACCTGTCAGACAGGATGCAACGTGTTAACTAAGGCAATCTGACCTCTAAACACTCTGATGTCCCCTGTGGAACACCACTTGGTGACATTATCTGCAAGTATAATCTTAGTTTCCATTTCTATGCAGATGGCACTCAACTGTATGTGCCACTGGAGACAACTGGACAGTTAAATTTTCAAAATCTGGAGGCTTGCCTTACTGAGATTCAAAGATGGATGTCACTTATTTTTTTGCGCCTTAACCGAGAAAAAAACTGAAATGTCGATTATTGGTCCAGCTCACTGTTGTGAGTTTTTTTTTCAAACACTGCCCTGAACCTAGACAAATGTAATATCACCCATAGTGACTCGGGTCAAAAATCTAGGTGTTATATTTGATCCTAATCCGTCGTTTCAGTCACACGTGAAAAATATTACTAGAATAGTTTTCTACCACCTCCGTAATATTGCGAAGATTCGTTTGATGCTGTCCAAATCAGATGCAGAGGTTTTAATTCATGCGTTTATTACTTCTCGGCTTGATGACTGTAATGCAGGGGTCGGGAACCTTTTTGACTCAAAGAGCCATAAAAGCAAAAAATATTAATTTTATTTTGGGAAAGAGCCACGCCATATATTATGAGACAAATGTACTAAATTGCTAAACCCGCACCCCAGACAAAAGCTTAGTCTTCAGCACATTTATTTTTGATGATTTGATAAAAATTATGAAAAGAGAATAATGCCAGAGCCCCTGTCCCAAAATCAACAAACATACCACTTGTCTCTTTCTTGCAATTACTCAAGATCGGTTAAACTCCTTTTGACCCTTTTTTTCATATATATTGGTTTCAAAACCAGATGCAAGCAGTTATTGTGTAAAAACGTCACAACATTCTGCAAATAGGGAGCCTGATGAGCTCACTTTTGGCACAGACAGCGTAGGGCGAGAGATGGGAGGGAGTGCTTGCACTTTTTGCATAGCTCCACCCATCCCTCCCACTCACCCAATCAAATGACTAAGTTCTCTTCCGGTGTTTTAGCGTATTTACAGTTCTGTGGATTCATCATAAGGTATCTGAACACTGAACACAGATTATATAGTGAACTTTTATATAAAGGATTCTTTAGCGTTGTAAAACCAAAACGAGTTTTTTTTCCCCCTTTTTTTGTGTGTTACTTGACTGTAAATTGTAGTGAAAAACGTGCCCTATATATACTGCAAAGTAATATCCTGTTATTTAGCTTTGGTTTGGCTTTGCGTGTATCAAAATAGGATAGACAACTCAAGTTTTAAGCAAGATGGAGAAATTTTGCATGCAATCAAATTTGTCTCTGAGCCACAGATACTCATAGAAAGAGCCATATATGGCTCGTGAGCCATAGGTTCCCGACCCCTGCTGTAATGTATTGCTTTCTGGTCTCCCCATGTCTAGGTTCAGAATGCGGCAGCTAGACTTTTGACTAAGACGAAAAAGTTTGAGCATATTACTCCTGTATTGGCCAACTTACACTGGCTCCCAGTCCACTTAAGATGTGACATTAAGGTTCTCTTATTAACATACAAATGTTTGCATGGACTTGCACCCTCTTATCTGATTTGATTTCCCCCTATGTTCCTGCACGGAGTCTCCTCTCGGAAAATGCCGGTTTACTTGTGACTCCGAGAGCCAAGAAGTCTGCAGGCTTGAGAGCGTTCTCCATCCGGGCCTCGGTGCTATTGAATGCCCTGCCTCCGGAGATAAGATCTGCAACCTCAATGGAAGTTTTTAAATCAAGGCTTAAGACACACTTCTTTTCCAAAGCTTATGATTGATGCCCACCTCATATTCTGTACTGTCCTGTCTTTTTCCGACTGCCTGGCTGGTGGTGATACGAAGGAGAAGGACGATTTGAGATGAGTCAGTGGACCAGCGTTTGACCTGAAGCATGTCAACGCCTGCATTGACCAGCTGGCAGAGATGGGAAGCTGCGTCGTGGCCGTCATAGACTTTCTGGACTAATTTACAGGCTGGGGGCGTCGTTGCTGTCATGCACTTTCCGGACAAATTTTCAACATGTTACCTAGTGTTTACTATGTTTGTGTACTGTAATGCTAAATCTAATTCACCCTGGTCATCCTGAAAGGGGGATTACCACTTGTGAGGTCCCATCTCAAGGTTTCTCTTTTTCCTCACGCTGAGGTTTTGAGTTGTTCCTTGCCCGCATGTTGGTTTAAGATCAGGTAATTAGTTTTGATTGCTTCAGCAAGGCACGATTACATTGCCAAGTGCTGTAAGCACAGGGCAATGTAGTTGTGCTTGCAACTATTATAATCCTCCGAGATATTATTATTATATCTATCTTCTTCCGCCGACTTTTAACGGGGAACTCCTCCCAGAGCTTTTAGAATACCCCATCGATTCATATATCAAAAATTTCGGCCCGACCGGGACTCTTGTTGTGTGTCTATTCACAGCGATAGGAGTCCCCATCCGGAATAATGGGTTTTGAAATTCTCCCATCCGTAATACATGGGCCCATTCATTTCTATGGGTAGTCATGGAAACGAGGGCTTTTCCAGACGGTAGTCATAGTAAGCAGGGACTGTCCAGGGTGGCCCGACCCAAATTTCCTTTAACCATGGGTAAATGGTGAATTCCTAAGAGTGGATGCTAGCGAGAGGATGCTAACTATGTGCGCCGCTAGCAAAGTGTTGGGCTGGCATAGCCAGCCACAACATTAGCGCAAGCTAGCTGTAAACACTGTTGGTGATCAGTTGCCAGCCCAAGTATTAGCGATGAGAGGTTGATGCTATGCTTACTAATGCTAGCAGTAAAAACTGTTGGTGACAAGTTGGGCTGGCTAAGCCAGCCCAAGTATTCGCTCAAGCTAGCTGTAAACACTGCCAGCAATGGGTTAGGCTGGCACAGCCAGCCCAAGTATTAGCGCAAGCTAGCTGTAAACACTGTCGGCAATGCTAACTTCTTCATAGTAAAATTTTTTGGTAATTTTGGCTACATTTTAACGACTTCATATTTACAACTTATGCTAATGGCCTCATGTTAATGAGTTATGCTAACAGGTACATTTTAAAAAGTGATGCTAACGGCTAAATGCCAACTTTTTCATGCTAAAATTTTTTGGTAAAGGCAATATTTTAATGACTTCATATTTACAAATTATGCCAATGGTCTCATGTTCACTGCAAAAATTGAAAGTATGGACTAGTGTAATTTACTTGAATTCAGTGTATTTATCTGATCACAATTTTTTGGGACTTATTTACTTATTCAGGCTGAAGATAGTTAAGATACTATCACTTGTTTCAAGAAAATTAATATTGTGCCAACTAACTTATATTATTCAAGTAATTGTAAGCAAATGTATCTTAAATTGTCGAAGAGATAGCCTAGAGGCATATTAACAACTCAGCTTAAGGATATTTTTTACTTGTTTCAAGACTCACATCAACTTGTTTTAAGAATGGAACCCAACTCATTGAGATAATGTAAGAATTGATTTTATGAATCATCATATGTATTCATTTACTCAGGTACAATTCAGTGTCGCAGTGTGAATGGTTGTTTGTCTGTTTGTGTTAGCCATGTGATGAGGTGGCGACTCAACCAGGGTGTACCCTGCCTTACGCCCGAGGTAAATGGGATAGGCTCCAGCCCTCCCACCCGTGACCCCGAAAGGGACAAAGCGGTAGAAGATGGGTGGATGGATGGACAATTTAGTGTTCAATATTAAACCTTTTACTCTTGGTACGATGTTTTAAGAATAGACATTAGCCAGTTAAGGTAGCAGGTGTAGCCTTAACTATAAAGCAATGTGGGAAACAATGTCTAGTCTGTAAATGTCACTAAACTTAAACATGATTTTATCAATTTAGTCGACCATTAACAATAACAAAGCATGAACTTTTCTCAAAACACTGTGGGGAATACCTCAACTACTTTAAGTTATAGCTATGGTTACATGTTTGGTAGACGCCTTCATCCAACATGACATACCCATCAAAACACCAATATAATGTTAAAAAAAAAATAATCAGGAGATTTGTGTAAGAGGTCCTTAAGTTTGATTGGCTTGTAGGCACAACAGCACTCATGCAGTTTCCATCTTAATCCCCAGCTCTGCATTTCACCACATGGTTTGTTCACATATTTACATTGTATCCGCTTGGCAGGGGCTAAACACACACAAATATCTTGCCAATCACATGCACAAAGTGGCAACATAGAACGAACATGTTAAAATTGCATAGAATCACATTTAATTCTGCGTCCAAAGTCCGGAGCCAGCTAGGCCTTGCTCATACAGATAGCCCCCACAAACCTCAGTCCAAATATCAAATATATTTAGTGTTTGTCAAAATGTAAACTCATGCATAAATGAGCACAATTTCTGCCGTTCATAATGTGTCATTTTAAACACTCGAATTCAAGAGCACACCAGTTAAGTCATATTTTCTAAAAACGTATATCTTTTCATTAAATGGTGCAAAGTGGTATGCAGTGTAATCAGCTAATTTCTCCAAATCTATGAACTCTGTTGCCAGGGCAGCATTTGGTACAGCGATTTCATAAGACAATAAATCTCGAATGAAATCCAATGTATCATATATTTGATATTCGCAACAAAATAAAGATGAATCTACAACAAAAATATTATTTATCAAACCTAAAAGTAAGAAGCGTGTCTTTTGAATCCGTGATGATGAAAGTATTATTATTTAGTTATTGCGGTTAATGGGGACCAAAACCACCCCCAAAAATTGAAAATCCGCGAAGTAGCGACGCCCCTTCCAAAATGCTTGAAAAAATAAAAATAAAATAATATATATATTTTTTTATTATTTTATTTTATTATTATTTTTTAGACCTGCAAAGCTCTGAACCTGCGAACGTGGAACCACGAAGTAGCGACGCCCCTTCAAAAATGCTTTAAAAAAAAATATATATATATATATACATATATATATATATATATATATATATATATATATATATATATACATAGATATATAGATATATAGATATATAGATATATATATATAGATATACACGGGGGGACAGACATCTCACTCGCTCATTCACACCTAGGGACAATTTGGACTGGCCAATTCACCTGAAATGCATGTTTTTGGAATGTGGGAGGAAACCGGAGTGCCCGGAGGAAACCCACGCAAGCAGTGGGAGAATATACAAACTCCGCACAGGAAGTCTGGAGCTGGATTTGAACCCACGCAGGAGGTTCCCATGACTTGCCGCGCATATATATATATATATATATATATATATATATATATATATATATATATATGTATACCGTATTTTCCGCACTATAAGGCACGATGTGTTAAGAATAGACATTTAAGCCTTTATTTTTTTTTAAAGCTGACCATGCGCCTTATAATACAGTGCGCCTTATTTATTGATCAATATTAGTTCGCAAAGTCTTGCAACTAACTTGCAGCCGCCAACTAGTTTTCCCCCGAACATCAAGTAGTCCGCGGTGTATGCTGAGATTTATTTACCGGCGTTTCATTGGCTAACCAATGTGTCAATCGTCATTTGAATCGATCACTATTGGCCAAAGTTATTCGGAGGTCAAGGGGCGGATCCTTTTTATCATTTACAGGCTAGCATTGGCTTAAACGGCAAAACAAAGCCTGCAATTGGCCAAAAAAGATGCGTCAATCATCAGTTGAATCGATCACTATTGGCTAAAGTTATTCGGAGGTCAAGAGGCGGATCCTTTTTATCATTTACAGGCTGGCATTGGCTTTCACGGCTGAACAAAGCCTGCATTTGGCCGAAAAAGATGAATTTGTATAGCACGTGGCTGACGGCATACAGAAAGCATTTTTTACTATACTGTATTTGTAAATATTTTATTCTGGATTTACTACATTCACGGATATAAGAGGACCACGGCTGCACATTATCATGAACACAACGACTTCGGTGAGCTACTCCGGCTATATATCTTGTTTCAGACTGAACTAGATTTTTCTGTGATAAGCGGTGCAGATAATGGATGGAATAGAGTGTCTATTTTTAAATTAAACTCAATTCCAAGTGTTTATTGTCATATGCACAGTAAAGTTGCGAGTGAAAAAGAAAATATAAACTAGGGAATGGTTGGCATTTCTTGAATCCCAAGACTTTAACCTTCTGAATGATGGAACGATGCATTTGAGTGACATCGTACGGACACAGCATCCGCACGTGTTCTCGACACGTATTTGCGTCTTTGCAAGCTTTGGGAATATTAAGGGGGTAATAAGTTGGACTGAACTATCTGACTGTTTTGTCCACGTTCCCATTGTAGCGCCTTATAATCGGGTGCGTCTTATGTATCTCAAAAATAGGACCAAAAACTATTTTTTCGGGGTGCACCCTATAACCCGGTGCGCCTTATAGTGCGGAAAATACGGTATATATAAATACAGTGCATCCGGAAAGTATGCACAACGCTTCACTTTTTCCACATTTTGTTATGTTACAGCCTCATTCCAAATTGTATTAATTTAATCTCTTATCTAAAAATTCTACACAAAACTTTTTTTTAAAACTTTTTTTGAATTTTTTAAAAATAGAAATCTCAGAAATCACATTTACATAAGTATTCACAGCCTTTGCCATGAAGCTCAAAATTGAGCTCAGGTGCATCTTTTTTCGACTGATCATCCTTGAGATCTTTCTACAGCTTAATTGGAGTCCACCTGCAGTAAATTCAGTTGATTGGACATGATTTGGAAAGGCACACACCTGTCTATATAAGGTCCCACAGTTGAGTGTGCATGTCAGAGCACAAACACCAAGCATGAAGTCAAAAGAACTGTCTGCAGACCTGCGAGACAGGATTGTCCTGAGGCACAAATCTGGGGAGGGATACAAAAAAAATTCTGATGCTTTGAAGGTCCCAATGAGCACAGTGGCCTCCATTTTTTGTAAATGAAAGACATTTGGAACCACCAGGACTCTTCCTAGAGCTGGCCGGCCTTTCTAAACTGAGCGATCGGGGAAGAAGGGCCTTAGTCAGGGAGGTGACCAAGAACCCGATGGTCACTCTGTCAGAGCTCCAGCGTTCCTCTGTGGAGAGAGGAGAGCCTTCCAGATGGACAACCATCTCTGCAGCAATCCACCAATCAGGCCTGTATGGTAGAGTTGCCAGACGAAAGCCACTCTTTAGTAAAAGAAACATGGAAGCCCGTCTGGAATTTGCCAAAAAGCACCTGAATGACTCTCGGACCATGGGAAACAAAATTGTCTGGTCTGATGAGACAAAGATTGAACTCTTTGGTGTGAATGCCAGGCGCCATGTTTGGAGGAAACCAGGCACCGCTCATCACCAGGCCAATACCATCCCTACAGTGAAGCATGGTGGTGGCAGCATCATGCTGTGGGGATGTTTTTCAGCAGCAGGAACTGGCAGACTAGTCAGGGTAGAAGGAAAAATGAATGCATATAGAGATATTCTGGATGAAAACCTGCTCCAGAGCGCTCTTGACCTCAGGCTGGGGCGAAGGTTCATTTTTCAGCAGGACAACGACCCAAAGCACACAGCCAAGATCTCAAAAGATTGGCTTCAGAACCACTCCGTGAATGTCCTGGAGTGGCCCAGCCAGAGTCCAGACTTGAATCCGATCGAACATCTCTGGAGAGATCTGATAATGGCTGTGCACAAACGTCTCCCATCCAACCTGACTGAGCTTGAGACTGTATTTGCTGCCAAAGGTGGATCAACAAAGTATTAAGCAAAGGCTGTGAATACTTATGTAAATATGATTTCTTAGTTTTTCTATTTTTAATAAATTCAAAAAAAAACTTTTTCACATTGTCATAATGGAGTATTTTGTGTAGAATTTTGAGATAAGAGATTAAATTAATACAATTTGGAATGAGGCTGTAACATAACAAAATGTGGAAAAAGTGAAGCACTGTGAATACTTTCCGGATGCACTGTACATATATGCTTTATATATATAAAGCACGGTGGGGCAGTGGTTAGCGCATGTGCGGCACAGTTCAAGTCATGGGAACCTCCTGCGTGGGTTCAAATCCAGCTCCAGACTTCCTGTGCGGAGTTTGTATGTTCTCCCCCTGCTTGCGTGGGTTTCCTCTGGGGACTCCGTTTTCCTCCCACATTCCAAAAACATGCATTTCATGTGAATTGGTCCAAATTGTCCCTAGGTGTGAAAAGAGCGAGTGAGATGTCTGTCCCCGTGTGCCCTGCGATTGGCTGGCAACCAGTTCAGGGTGACCCCTGCCCAC
Source organism: Urocampus carinirostris (assembly GCF_059441175.1). Lineage (NCBI taxonomy): Eukaryota > Metazoa > Chordata > Actinopteri > Syngnathiformes > Syngnathidae > Urocampus > Urocampus carinirostris. The sequence goes on from NW_028283134.1 coordinate 300,756, forward strand.
TGCCCGGAGATGGCTGGGATGGGCTCCAGCCCCCCCGCGACCCTAATGAGGATAAGCGGTACGGCTAATGAGATGAGATATATATGAGATATAAATATATATATATATACAAATATAATTTATATTATTTTTTTAGACCCGCGAAGCTCTGAACCCGCGAACGTCAAACCGCGAGTAGTAGTAAGTAAGTAGCGAGGTCCCACTGTACTCTAATCAAATCGAGTTTGGTTGTGTTGATGGTGTCGTCGTCGTTAAGTCACTCAAGGCGCATAAGGTAATCCATAGTAGCGCCAGACTCGCTCGTGGGAGGCTCCGTAGTTCTCCGAAGGAGAGGGGGCTGCAACTGTCCTGTGCCGCCAGGCCTGACGGGGTGCGACCCAAGCAAACCAAGCAGACGAAGCCTCTAAAGTCCTTAGTACGTTCGGACAGGGCGGTGCATGATTTATGGAAGCCCCTTGGGCAGATAGCACAGGTGATTGGGGTGTGGTCGGAGTGAATGGTTCGAAAGCACCACTGGCATTTGGACTGGAGGCCAGGATTGCTCTCGAAGTCGCCCGCCCTAAGAAGAACAGAGAGAGGAGAGTAGAAGAGAGAGAAAGAGAGGGACAGATAGAAAGAGAGAAAGACAGACAGAGTAAAACGCAAAAAGGGGGAAAAGAGAGTGAGAGAGGTGGGGAGAGAGTAGGAAAGAGAGGGATAGAGAAAATGAGAGACAAGAGTGTAAAGGGGGAAGAGAGAAAAGGAGAGACAAAGAAGGAGAGAGGACCAAGAAAGAAAGAAAGAGCGAGTCTGAGTGGACTGAGTTGGATTCGTAAGGCTCCCCCTGGAGAGAGCCCTTCGCAGGACACCACGGGAAGGTTCCTAGTCTTTGTCCTCTGTTGATGGTGTTGCACACGTTAGGTGCTAGTTTCCGCCTTTTTCGCGCTGGAGAATTTTATATCAAAACAATAGGGATGCCATTTTCAATGCAAGTGACTGACCCGTACAGTGTTCTAACTAAAACTGGATAGTCTTTACTTCGAAACACAAATGTAATATTTATAAATGAGAACACTATATTTTTCCCCTGAGATAGTTCATAGATTTTGTTTAATAATTGTATATTGCGTTCCTTTATATGGTTCCGCCCATTTATTCAGACCTACTTGGACTCGCTTATACAACCCCAACGTTCGACGAACTCCATTCGGTATTTTGACTTCGAGAGAAGTGAAAACACTTTTACAATTAAAAGGTTTGTATTGTCTTAACATTTAACAAGAAACAATGTGATTAAAAATAAAATATTATACTTAACGGTATTTATGCAAAGTTAACGGTTTAAATCAATGATCGTTTTGTAAGGGGTTAGCTCGAGTTTTAAGCTAACCCCTTAAAAAACGGTCGTTGATTTAAACCGTTAACTATGGAATTGAGCTAACCCCTTACAAAATGGTCGTTGATTTAAACTGTTAACTATAATATATAACGTTAAAACTAGTCCACATTACGACAAGAGCCTGTACTAATCTAAGCGACCAGGATTACATGTTACACAGTTTCTCTCTTTGTTCAGCATGAATATAAATTCATATACAGTATCCAGACATGCATATTCTGATTTTGCAAAACATCAGGACTCCATGCAAAACGCAGGGGGCTACACCAGCAAGGGGAAAAAAAGAGACGCCTTGAGTTTGGCATCACAGAGAAAGAAGATGAGGGGGATTTTGACTCCAGCACTTTCACTGTCATTGTCTCCCCAATCTGAAGTAGCACCATCAGCAGCCCAGAAAGTGAAGGGGACCCCCAAGTCATAACCAGCACTCCAGCAAAACAAGCTGATGCTTAGTTTCCGCCTTTTTCGCGCTGGATAATTCCATATCAAAAAAATAGGGATGCCATTTACAATGCAAGTGGCTGACCCGTACAGTGTCCTAACTAAAACTGGATAGTCTTTACTTCGAAACACAAATTTAATATTTATAAATGAGAACACTATATTTTTTCCCTGAGATAGTTCATAGATTTTGTTTAATAATTGTATATTGCGTTCCTTTATATGGTTCCGCCCATTTATTCGGAAATACTTGGACTCGCTCACACTACCTCAACGTTCGACGAACTCCATTCGGTATTTTGACTTGGAGAGAAGTGAAAATACTTTTACAATTAAAAGGTTTGTATTGTCTTAACATTTAACAAGAAACAATGTGATTAAAAGTAAAATATGATTCTTAACGGTATTTATGCGTAGTTAACGGTTTAAATCAATGACCATTTTGTAAGGGGTGAGCTCAAGTTTTAAGCTAACCCCTTAATAAACGGTCGTTGATTTAAACCGTTAACTATGGAATTGAGCTAACCCCTTACAAAATGGTCGTTGATTTAAACTGTTAACTATAATATATAACGTTAAAACTAGTCAACATTACGACAAGAGCCCTGTACTAATCTAAGCGACCAGGATTACATGTTACACAGTTTCTCTCTTTGTTCAGCATGAACATAAATTCATATACAGTATCCACACATGCATATCCTGCTTTTGCAAAACATCAGGACTCCACGCAAAACGCAGGGGGCTACACCGGCAAGGGGAAAAAAAGAGACGCCTTGAGTTTGGCGCCACAGAGAAAAGATGAGGGGGATTTTGACTCCAGCATTTTCACTTTCATTGTCTCCCCAAGCTGCAGTAGCACCATCAGCAGCCCAGAAAGTGAAGGGGACCCCCAAGTCATAACCAGCACTCCAGCAAAACAAGCTGATGCTCTCTGTAATTTTATAAAACAAAATGTAGCATTCACAATGGAGTAGACCCATTCATTGAAATTACACAAAATACAAGATAAATCAGCACTGCACATAGTTCTACTTCTTTTAGGAGGGCACAGACAACATCTCCAGCTTTTATTGAAATTTTCAACTGGTGGGCTGAACAGAAACAAGAAAAAGCAGAAAAGGACAAGGCCAGGCACCACAAAACTCTCATAAATACTATTGTTTTACAGGGGGGTGAAAATGTTGACCTTGTAATGTTTGCCTTTTCCTGTTTCTAATCAAGTAATATTAATGAATGTCTTCATTAGCTGTAGTGGACATTTTGTCTTTGTTCCAGTAGAAACAATAGCATGAATAACATTAGCAAGAAGCAAATAATTTTGACCTCAACTGTGTTGTGATATTTTCTTTTACCTTTTTAGAATGTAGGCAGGACAGCCGCATGGCCATATCGCAATACCAAACAGAACAGAGCTGATGTGGCACAACTTCTTGACCTTGAGTTTGAGGGGAAGAGGGCCTTCATTGATTCGGACACAATAAGGGAACAAGACAGACCGGCAAAAATATTGAAGGCATATCCATGCTTTCGAGATATTGATCATGTAAGTATGATCACAATTCACACTTTGATTCAGTTGAACAGTGAAATTGTTCTTTTGAACATTGGGTGCATACTGCTTTGATACATTAAATAGCTGTTTCAGACCCCATTTCCATGCAGGAAAACCTTTCATGTATTTTCTCTGAAAAATGAAAATGAGCAATCTGGTTTTATTTCTGCATGTAGACAGGGAAAACAGCATTTATGCATTGTGGTGTGATTTTTCCTTCTTTAGAATATCTGATAGTCCATCTGTTTCGCATGTTATTTGCAACACACCTGTCTATTAGCGTTTTATCATCAGTGTGAATAGAATTATTTTCACAAATGGAGGAGGGGAAGGGGAACATAGTTTTTCAGAATACCTCTCTACATATAATTGTTGTTTTCAAGTGATGCTTTAACTACTATGTGTTGGATATTTCCATACAACACTTCTTTGTGTCTTCCCCACCAAAGGTTCTTGATGAACTAAGACGAATAATAGACAACAACAACTCCAACTACGTGCAAGAGCTGAGGGAGCGGTGGCTCGAATTCAAATCTAGATTATGCCTCTATGGGGTTTACAAGAGGGCAATGAAACCTCCAATGTCACTTTCAGCTGGTAAGAACAGCCAACATAATACCAATAGAATCTGTATCCTTGTTTGTTTCTGTATACTGAGAGACAAATATTTGATTTGATTTTTTTTTTTTTTAGAAGAGCAAGCAATAAACCTCTTGACCATGCTGCTCATTCATGTTCTTCTGGTAAGTCACAAACTTTTACATAAGTGCATACTAAACTTTCTCAAATATGGCTGCTCCTTTTGTTGGTCCTCTATTCTGTTCATACTAAATTGTCATGTTTAGTCGGGGAATGGAGGGATGTGATTGCTGTCCTACTGATGTTGTGTTTTTCTGTTAAGCCCACAGAGGACCCCGAGACGTTCCTGAACAGAAGGCCACTCACCACACCACTCCTTTTGGTGGATGAAAATCTCGACTCCTTTCTCTGCCTTGGAACCGAAGCAATCCCATCACCCAAAAGGTACCTAGGGGATGCAGTATTCTACATAATTGCATACTATTATGTATTAAATATGACCTACCCTAAATGTGTGGCCTCTGTTCTTTCCCTTCTACAAACTGAGGTCCTGGGGGACTCAATCCATGACAAAGATGCCACACCAGCTTTCAAACGAGCAAGAAGTGATTGGATGGCCTTTTTTGCATAACTTTGTATAATGCTGCCTCCCCTCGGGAACACACCCACACACCCATCCATGGACGTACTTTGAGAACTTTTTCTGTTATAAACATTTGTGACCCCTTACGCTTTGGCCTCTCAGTCTCCCTGTAAGTGTGTGTTTTAATTGCCTTGTTTTGAGTTTAAGCATTGATTTAAAAAAAACAACCCAACTGATGTTCTTAAAATTAGACAAAAAAGAATGTTTGCAGTTCTCTTTTAGAAATTGGTAACTTGCACTCTATATTCTGTAGGCAAAAAAATGTGTTGTCTGTTTGACAGTTCACTGATACATGTGTAAGTGATAACTTTGATTTAGATTCAGATTCAGATCTACTTTATTGTCATTCTAGTACACGTGTATACAGAACGAAATGTCGATGCATCTGACCCCCACAGATTTACAGTTCGCCAACAAACGTTTCAAGATCTTGTCAAGAAAATGAGTATTTTTGTTACTGGTATGTCAATTGTGTTTTGTGATAATGACAAAGGTTTGTGGTTTGCCAATAAAATGGTAATTTTCACATTAAAACTATTTTTGCATTTGTATAGTATATCGAAACGTAGAGAATTTCTTGAAACAAGACTTCCTCGCCTAAGATTTTTATTACTTATTACAAGCAAATGTATCTTGTTTTTGACCCATTTTCTAATTTATTTTCAACTTAATACAAGAATATTGATCTTGTTGTAACCTTCATGCTAACTACTTTTGAGCAATCCTGGCTTAAACCCAGTTTGTTTCTAAACAATAATTCTCCAAAACAAGCACAAATATCTTAAAATGAGACAAAAAAAAAAATTGACAAGTACACTTAATAGTATTACTGCATATAATAACATTTTTAGGTATCTTATTTTCTTTTTTTTTTTTCTTGTTTCAAGAAAACTTTATGAGTCGGATTTTCTTGCTGCACTGGCAGATAATTTTGCTTGAAACAAGTAAATTTCCTGCAATAGTGGCTAGATTTTCTTGTTTTTTTAGAGGCAGTTTTTGCAGTGTTGACGAGTTATGTTAATGGGTAACTGCTAAAGAGTGATTCTAACGGCTAAATGCTAACTTCATGCAAAAAGATTTTGGTAATGGCAATATTGTAACGAATTAATATTTAAAAATTATGCTAATGGCCTCATTTGATGAGTTATGTTAACGGATACATGCTAAAAAGTGATGCTAAAGGCTAAATGCTAACTTCTTCATGCTGCAAAATTATTCTAATGCTAACATGCTAACGACTCAGCAAATTGAATGGGCTCAATGCATTCCGGATGGGCCAATTAAAATCGAACGGCCCATTCTATTTGAACATGTATATTTCAAAAGTTTTTAAAGTGTAATAACAGTGTTATTACTATGGTTTTTACCATGAATGTGTTTTTTAGACCTCCACAAGGCATATCCTTGTTGCTAACGGTTGTGGGCCCATCTCAAATGAACTTGCCAGTACCGGTGTGGGGGGGCAGAGTCCCCCCACATAACCAAGTAAAAAATAACAGAAACATCTCTCTGAGCTAAAAACTTTATGCTAACTCATAATGCTAACAACCGGGGTTATATATACATACCGGGATCATCTTCCAGATCAATCACAACTCTTACAATTGCCGCGGGAATTGTCTAGTTGTGTAATTGTAATCCTGTGCAGTCCTTGTCATGATTGCCGAAGTGAAGACACCTGTGGCAATCGTTTGGCACGCCGGAGCGCGCTCTCTAATTTGCCGACGTTCACTTCTTAACCAGTCAGCGTCCAGACAAGGACGTCCGATTGTACTCCTGTGTTCCTGTGTGTTTCGCCAGATTAGCAAGTACCAAAGACTACTCTCCTGTTTTGATTCCTGCCTTCGGTTCCGACCTGTTTCTGCCCCATGTTTACGAGCTACTCTCCTGCCCTGGCCATCGACCTCCCCGCTAAGACGTATTGATTCTGCCTACCTGTCACGGGACTGCCGTCCGTCCAATCGCTGCGAGCCTTCAGCTCCCGCTAAGAGAAGTGCGACTTCCGCATCACGAAGCGACCTGCTCCCCACAATCAACGATCACTGGATCGTGGGTGCCAGCTTACATCTCTTTTCAAATAAAACTTAGAAACTAACGCAATTGGGTTCCCGTCTCCGTTCCTGGTTCCTGACAGTCCTTTGAGACATTTTTGTGATTAAGGGCTTTATAAATGAATCTGACTTGACTCGACAAGGCTTAAAACACACTTATATTATAAATTATAAGAATGACCTATATACCATTTTGACAGTATCTGTGTACTGTTTGTTAATGCTACATCCATTGCAACCCGGTCAACCTTTTTATTTTAAATTTTTATTCTTCATTATATATTGTACTTTTCTTTTTTTAAATAAAAAAAAATTAACGTGACAATTTGTTAATGCAACATCCATTACAGCCTCGTCATTCTGGAAGGGGGATTACCTCATTTGCGGTACCTTCTCAAGGTTTCTTCATTTTCCTCATGCTGAGATATTTGAGTTTTTCCTTGCCCTAATGGATGTTTAAATCAGATGGTGCAATGATAGTCTGTATTTTGCAATAGTCTGATCTCTGCAGCCCTTTGAGACTACTTATGATTAAGGTATATACAAAAAACATTACTTGGCCAGCCATCTCCGGGCAATGGGCAGGAGACACCCAGAACTGGTTGCCAGCCAATCACAGGGCACACAGGGACAGACAACTCATTCGCTCATTCACACCTAGGGACAATTTGGACCGGCCAATTCACCTGAAATGCATGTTTGGGTGTAAATTACTGTTCGATTACATTCCCAACAAATACAAAGACTGAATGGTTTAAGTTGTATTACATTCCCAAAAAATGAAGACGAAGTGGTTTTGGTAAATCGAAATGACGGTTAAACCCGGAGCAGTCGAGGCGACGTAGGTACACCCCCATTTCATGTTTTCCCTTTATTTTTTAGATTTGTTGGGTTGGTGATCGTTTGTATGTGATTTATTGATCGAATCATATGACAGATGTATCGCAAAATAGTCAGTAGAACAACGCAGACACATCTGGGTCATGCTCAGACCTGAGTCTCATAGGAGCAGTGTCATTTGGGTGCCCTAAGCACAAATGCTTTATGGTGCCCCCCATCACCACCACACAAAAAAATTGAAATTGAAGTTCTCAGTGCAATTTTTTTATTCACAAAACACCGCAACAAACACGAGAATTAAATGAGAAATGTTCCTTGTGTTTCTTTTGGATTAATAGGGTGAGGACGTTTTCATTTGTTATTTTTAAAATATTGTTTTAACATGCTTTGTATGTGATTTGTGTTAGTAATTTAGTGCTGTTAAAATAACGCCCAACTATCTGAGTTTGAGAGCTTTGTTTAGAAAAATGTGATTACCAAACTGTTTAATCTTTTTTTAAATTTCTGTTTTGTTTTTACAATTCGGTTGTATTCTTGCTTTAAAAAAAAAAATCTAATACGCAGAATAGTTTTCATATTATAGGGCGGTCGCGTGAGACCCGCATCTAAGAGGCCAGTGCGCCGGAGCGGTCACATCTAATAGGCCATATGAGCCAGTGTTATGCCGAGAAATGCATCCCTGCCGAGATTTGCATCCTCTCGCTACCATATCCATTTTTACCTCGTTTTATCTCACTTTTATATCACTTTTCGGGAATGTAGTGGCGAATATATAACCAAAACCTCTTTGTCTTGCATTTGTTGGGAATGTAATACAACTTAAAGCATTCCGTCTTTGTGTTTGTTGTGAATGTAATCGAACGGTAATGCACACCGTATACAATACACTTTTGAGCAGGTAACATGTTTATTTTGCCTTTTTCTATTCAAATCGCTTGTATTTAAACTGTTATGCCCTCTATTATAAAGCTTATTTCAGCATAATAAGCTTTACTGTAGAGTGCATAACAGTTCTCAAAAGTGACTCAAAAGTACCAGGGTTGCTGGGGTGCTCGAACCCCCCCCAACTATCTTTTAGTAGTGGGCAGAGAAAACTATGAACTGATGGCTAGCCAAATTGCATGTCACAGAATCAAGAAACTCACTCACTCATTTACATCTAGGGACAATTTGGACCGGCGAACTAACTATGCATGCATGTCTTTGGAATATGGGAAACCAGAGTGCCTAGGGAGAATATGCAAACCCCGCGGCACCTGGACTTGAACCCTAAATCTCCGCACTGTGGGTTGTACGCTAACCGCCCACTTGCTGTGCCGCCTCTAAAAAAAAAAAACTGCGCTGATTAAACATTCCACTTGTCATGGTCGCCTTGGCGACCGGTCTGCCCCGCCCCCTGGGCCCAGCTGAAGCAGTTCAACTAATCGAGTGTCTGCTATTTAAGGCTGGATTGTGGGCTTTGCGGGTGCGGGCTCATTACATATACACACTCCCGGTCTGTTATGCCTTGTCCTGTTTTAGTTTAAAACATTGTCCGTTCTGTTATGCCTTGTCCTGTTTAGTTGGGTTGGAAGAATCAACTGTTTTTTTCGTCATGTCCCAGAGTTTTGGACAACTTTTATTTTGTTAAATAAAACTTTTGGATCGTTACGCAATTGAGTTCTCCCTTCCTGCCTCCTGCCTCCGTTCTGGTCCGATCATTCCTTCCACTCCACTCCGTCTCGTGACAGAATGAGCCCGCCAACATTTGAACTCAGCGAACGATCCCTGCGCGATTTGGGGAGAGCTGGAGGACGCCGTTTGGCAAGCAGAGGTAACCTTCCCTGCCCGTTCGAACCACGGCCCGCCCGTCGTGGCCATTGCTGTGCCTCGAATGGGGTCCCGGGAAGAATTGACGCCTGCCTGTTCGACTCTCATGCCTGCCTGCCCGACTCCCGTGCCGATTGCCTGCTATTCCGTCTCCCCTGCGTGCCAGTCCGACTCCGACTCCGCGGCCTGCCAGTCCGACTCCGACTCCGTGGCCTGCCAGTCCGACTCCGACTCCGCGGCCTGCCAGTCCAACTCCGACTCCGCGGCCTGCCAGTCCGACTCCGACTCCGACGCCTGCCAGTCCGACTCCGACGCCTGCCAGTCCGACTCCGACTCTGCCGCCTGCCAGTCCGACTCCGACTCTGCCGCCTGCCAGTCCGACTCCGACTCTGCCGCCTGCCAGTCCGACTCCGACTCTGCTGCCTGCCAGTCCGACTCCGACTCTGCTGCCTGCCAGTCCGACTCCGTCTCTGCTGCCTGCCAGTCCGACTCCGACTCCGCGGCCTGCCTGCCTGTTCGACTCTCCGGTCTGCCTGCCTGTTCGACTCTCCGGCCTGCCTGCCTGTTCGACTCCCTTGTTTGTCTGTCTGTTTTCGCCTGTCCAGTTTGCCCGCCGGACCCCCCCTGCCGAGCGCCGATTCCGATCCGCCCGACGCAGATGGCGCCTGCCTCTCCCCGTTCCTGCGTGTTCGGAGGAGGGAGCGGGGTTGCCCCAATCGTGAGCGTCGAACCATTCCGGGGCGCGAGGTAGTAATTTTTTTTTTCTTTTTGGGACCTCGGGAGCTGTCCCTTAAAGGGGGGGCTCTGTCATGGTCGCCTTGGCGACCGGTCTGCCCCGCCCCCTGGGCCCAGCTGAAGCAGTTCAACTAATCGAGTGTCTGCTATTTAAGGCTTGATTGTGGGCTTTGCGGGTGCGGGCTCATTACATATACACACTCCCGGTCTGTTATGCCTTGTCCTGTTTTAGTTTAAAACATTGTCCGTTCTGTTATGCCTTGTCCTGTTTAGTTGAGTTGGAAGAATCAACTGTTTTTTTCGTCATGTCCCAGAGTTTTGCACAACTTTTATTTTGTTAAATAAAACTTTTGGATCGTTACGCAATTGAGTTCTCCCTTCCTGCCTCCTGCCTCCGTTCTGGTCCGATCATTCCTTCCACTCCACTCCGTCTCGTGACACCACTGGTCCTGTCCCCTAGATGTTGCTGTCATGTGTAGTGCAGACAGAAATGAGTCCCAGGAAGACTACAAACTACGTAGAAGGAATGGGAGCAAAAAAACACCTATTTTCCTTCAGCATTTCTCAAGGAAAGTCAAAAAGTAGGGAATATATATATTAGACATATTTTTTGTACCACTCGTTTGGTGAGTGAGTCCCTTAAGCACACCATTGCATCATTTCCTGAGATTCGGCCTGCAACCTCAGTGGAACTGTTTAAATCTAGTTTTAAACACACAATTCTATTCTCTAGTTTATGAATGACCTTTTTATCCTGTTGACAACTTCAGTGTATTATTTGTTATTGCAACATCCATTGCGGCCTGGTCATCCTGGAAGGGGGATTACCTCATGTGCAGTATCTTCTCAAGGTTTCTTTATTTTTGAGTTTTTCCTTGCCCTCATGTAGGTTTTAGATCAGGGGATGGTGTCGTAATAGTCTGGTTTGCAATAATCGGTGGTCTGTGCAGCTCTTTGAGACTCCTTATCATCATAGATCAAGGGTTATACAAACAAACATGACTTGAGTTGACTATGTTCTGTCTTGGGTAAGTACAGCCTGAGCGCGCCCGTCCATCTCTCTCCAGACCAACAGGTGTTTCCACCAAGCAGTAAATATTACACACTGTCCCTTTAAAATATTTCAAAAAGGTAATCACCTTTTGGCTGACAAAGCATTGACTTTTCTGTACTTTCGGGTTGAGTGCCATCTTGTGGGATTTTTCCCGTACTGCAGGTCTGATTGTAAATACATTGAGCCTTTGAAATGGATGGGCGTCTTAACGAGTGCCCTCCGGTGGCGTTTTTGCGGTACTGCCGCTCACAGAAACACAATGGAGTTGAATGTGTCTCAAGTTTTTTCACACTGTCCCTTTAAGTTCTGACTAAACGTGACTGTTTTCAACGGTTCCGAGGGCTGCAATTAAAAATGCTTAGAGTCAATTTACGTAAAATTACTTCTTTTTATTTACAGATTGTCCCTTTATGTCCGAGGCAAGCAGGGGCATTTCTGAGGCACTGCAACCTGAAATTTGAAAAAACGCTTTGAGCCAAAGTCATTAAATGGGTTTCACGTTTTTCCACTCACTGTGCCTTTAATTTTTGACAAAACTTGGCTGTTTCAACTGTTCTGCAGGCAGTAATAAAAACAAAACCCTATGAGTCAATTTAAATAAAAATACTTTTTTCAATTTAAACATTGTCTCTTTATGGCTGACAAAGCATTGACTTTTCTGATACAAATTCTCCCATACAAATGAATTGGCACCTATTTAACAGTGTTGCACTTTTGGGTTGAGTGCCATCTTGTGGGATTTTTGCCGTACTGCAGCTCCCGTTGTAAATACATTGAGCCGTTGGAAAAGAATGGGCGCCTATTTAACGAGGGCCTTCCGGTGGCGATATTGCGGTGCTGCAGCTCACATTAGAAAAATGCTTTGAGACAATGGAGTTGAATGTGTCTCAAGTTTTTTCACACACTGTCCCTTTAAATTCTGACAAAACTTGGCTGCTTTTAAGGGTTCTGTGGGCACAAATTAAATACAATTTGAGTCAATATAATTTCATGGGACTCAGGTTTGTTCACACGGTGTCCCTTTATGGATAACACCCTTGTGCCCGCCAATAGTGGATGTTCCCGGCTTGTGTTTGGGAACTTGTCGGCCGAACTCCGGAGCTTGTGTTTGCGGACTTGTGCCCGCCACTAGTGAATGTAGACCTGGCTTGTGTTTGGGGACGAGTGGGCCGAGCACCGGGTCTTGAGTTTGGGGACTGGTGCCCGCCACCAGTGGATGTTTTCCCGGCTTGTGTTTGGGGACTAGTGGGCCGAACCCCGGGCTGGTGTTTGAGGACTTGTGCCTGCCACCAGTGGATGTTTTATTATGCAATTCTCAGCCTGAAACGCTCACAGAAACAATCATTTAATAATGACAATAACTTTGTAACCATACATACTAGAATCATAAATCTTGCTTTCCCGGGTTAGAAAACTTGTGAATTGTATATATTTAGTGCAGGAATGGTGGAAAATTTCTACTCTTTTAGTTATGCAAACTTTTAAAAAAGTGTGTCTGGCATCCTAAATACCGCTTTATTATGCGTTTCTCAGCTTGAAACTTCGAAAATAACATCATTTAATAATGACAACAACTTTGTAACCATACATGCCACAATCATAAAACTTGCTTTCCTGGGTAGGAAAACCTGAAAATGGTATATATTTAGTGCAGGAATGGTGGAAAATTTTAACTTTTTTAGTTATGCAAACTTTTAAAAAAGTGTTACTGGCATCCGAAATACCTCTTTATAATGCGTTTTTCAGCTTGAAACTCCAAAAATAACATCATTTAACAATGACGATAACTTTGTAACCGTACAAGCTAGAATCATTGAACTTGCTTTCCCGGGTTGGAAAACTTGTGAATTTTATATATTCTGTGCAGGAATGGTGTAAAAAGTTCAACTTTTTAATTATGCAAATTTAAAAAAATGTGACTGGCAAACTAAATACTGCTTTATTATGCGTTTCTCAGCCTAAAATGTTTTAAAATATCATCATTTAATAATGACGATAACTTTGTAAACGTTGTGACTTTTTTTCAAAATCCCCCGATAGAAATGAATTGGCACGTTAACGGTGTTGTACTTTCGGGTTGAGTGCCATCTTGTGGGATTTTTCCCGTACTGCAGGTCCTATTGAAAACACATTGTGCCTTTGGAAATGAATGGGTGTCTATTTAACGAGTTTCCTCCGGTGGCGTTTTTGCGGTACTGCAGCTCACAGAAACACTTTAAGAAAATTGAGTTGAATGTTTCTCAAGTTTTTTCGGACTGTCCCTTTAAGTTCCGACTAAACTTGACTGTTTTCAACGGATCTGAGGGCTGCAATTAAAAATGCTCAGAGTCAATTTACGTAAAATTACTTCTTTTTATATACACATTGTCCCTTTATGTCGAGGCAAGCAGGGGCATTTCTGAGGCACTGCAACCTGAAATTTGAAAAAACGCTTTGAGCCAAAGTCATTAAATGGGTTTCACGTTTTTTCACTCACTGTGCCTTTAATTTTTGACAAAACGTGGCTGTTTCAACTGTTCTTCATGCAATAGTAAAAACAAAACCTTATGATTCAATGTAAATAAAAAGCCTTTTTTTCAATTTAAACACTGTCTCTTTATGGCTGACAAAGCATTGACTTTTCTGATACAAATGCTCCCATACATATGAATTGGCACCTATTTGACGGTGTTGCACTTTTGAGTTGAGTGCCATCTTGTGGGATTTTTGCCGTACTGCAGCTCCCGTTGTAAATACATTGAGCCATTGGAAATGAATGGGCGCCTATTTAACGAGGGCCCTCCGGGTGCGATATTGTGGTACTGCAGCTCACATTAGAAAAATGCTTTGAGACAATGGAGTTGAATGTGTCTCAAGTTTTTTCACACACTGTCCCTTTACATTCTGTCAAAACTTGGCTGCTTTTAAGGGTTCTGTGGGCACAAATTAAATACAATTTGAGTCAATATAATTTCATGGGACTCAGGTTTGTTCACACGGTGTCCCTTTATGGATAACACTCTTGTGCCCGCCAATAGTGGATGTTCCCGGCTTGTGTTTGGGAACTTGTCGGCCGAACTCCGGGGCTTGTGTTTGGGGACTTGTGCCCGCCACTAGTGGATGTAGACCTGGCTTGTGTTTGGGGACAAGTGGGCCGAGCACCGGGTCTTGAGTTTGGGGACTGGTGCCCGCCACGAGTGGATGTTTTCCCGGCTTGTGTTTGGGGACTAGTGGGCCGAACCCCAGGCTGGTGTTTGCCCGCCACTTGTGGATGTTTTATTATGCATTTCTCAGCCTGAAACGCTCAAAGAAACAATAATTTAATAATGACAATAACTTTGTAACCATACATACTAAAATCATAAATCTTGCTTTCCCGGAAAACTTGTGAATTGTATGTATTTAGTGCAGGGATGGTGGAAAATTTCAACTCTTTTCCTTATGCAAACTTTTAAAAAAGTGTGTCTGGCATCCTAAATACCGCTTTATTATGCGTTTATCAGCTTGAAACTTCGAAAATAACATCATTTAATAATGACAACAACTTTGTAACCATACATGCCAGAATCATAAAACTTGCTTTCCTGGGTAGGAAAACCTGAAAATGGTATATATTTAGTGCAGGAAATTTTTTGGTTTGAACAAATTTATTGACACTAAAAACAGAAAACAATCATGACAATCTCAACAGCAATTAAGCACATTCACAATATTATATTCCAATATTACGTTTTTAACAGCAAACACAAAGTGAGGTTTGAACAAACCTTCTCGAAAATCAAACATATTCACAATTTCATTATACAACATCTTTGTTAGTGTCAATAGATCCGTCCAGGCCAAAGTCGATTGTCCTCGGTCTGAACAAATCCACTGACACCAACAGCAGCAAAACACAGCCATCAAGCATATTCACAATTTAGTGCAGGAATGGTGGAAAATTTTAACTTTTTTCGTTATGCAAACTTTTAATAATGTGTGACTGGCATCCTAAATACCTCTTTATAATGCGTTTTTCAGCTTGAATCTCCAAAAATAACATCATTTATAATGACAATAACTTTGTAACCGTACAAGCTAGAATCATTGAACTTGCTTTCCCGGGTTGGAAAACTTGTGAATTTTATATATTCTGTGCAGGAATGGTGTAAAAAGTTCAACTTTTTAGTTATGCAACTTTTAAAAAAATGTGACTGGCAAACTAAATACTGCTTTATTATGCGTTTCTCAGCCTAAAATGTTTTAAAATATCATCATTTAATAATGACGATAACTTTGTAACCGTTGTGACTTTTTTTCAAAATCCCCCGATAGAAATGAATTGGCACCTTAACGGTGTTGTACTTTCGGGTTGATTGCCATCTTGTGGGATTTTTCCCGTACTGCAGGTCCTATTGTAAATACATTGTGCCTTTGGAAATGAATGGGTGTCTATTTAACGAGTTCCCTCCGGTGGCGTTTTTGCGGTACTGCAGCTCACAGAAACACTTTAAGAAAATTGAGTTGAATGTTTCTCAAGTTTTTTTGGACTGTCCCTTTAAGTTCTGATTAAACTTGACTGTTTTCAACGGATCTGAGGGCTATAATTAAAAATGCTCAGAGTCAATTTACGTAAAATTACTTCTTTTTATATAAACATTGTCCCTTTATGTCGAGGCAAGCAGGGGCATTTCTGAGGCACTGCAACCTGAAATTTGAAAAAACGCTTTGAGCCAAAGTCATTAAATGGGTTTCACGTTTTTTCACTCACTGTGCCTTTAATTTTTGACAAAACGTGGCTGTTTCAACTGTTCTTCATGCAATAGTAAAAACAAAACCTTATGATTCAATGTAAATAAAAAGACTTTTTTTTTAAATTTAAACACTGTCTCTTTATGGCTGACAAAGCATTGACTTTTCTGATACAAATGCTCCGATACATATGAATTGGCACCTATTTGACGGTGTTGTCTTTTTGAGTTGAGTGCCATCTTGTGGGATTTTTGCCGTACTGCAGCTCCCGTTGTAAATACATTGAGCCATTGGAAATGAATGGGCGCTTATTTAACGAGGGCCCTCCGGTGGCGATATTGTGGTACTGCAGCTCACATTAGAAAAATGCTTTGAGACAATGGAGTTGAATGTGTCTCAAGTTTTTTCACACTCTGTCCCTTTAAATTCTGTCAAAACTTGGCTGCTTTTAAGGGTTCTGTGGGCACAAATTAAATACAATTTGAGTCATTATAATTAATATAACTTTTTGAGTTATGCAAGTTTTCATAAAAGTGTGACTTGCAGGCTGGAAAGCCCATTTTTAAGCTTATCTGCGCCTGAAACGTCCGAAAAAGCAATCATTTAATAATGACAATAACTTTTGAACCATGCATGCTAGAATCATAATTCTTGCTTTCCTGGGTTGGAAATCTTCTGAATTTTCTATATTTAGTGCAGATTTGGTGAAAAAAGCTCAACTTTTTGAGTTATGCAAGTTTTCATAAAAGTGTGACTTGCAGGCTGGAAAGCCCATTTTTAAGCTTATCTGCGCCTGAAACGTCCGAAAAAGCAATCATTTAATAATGACAATAACTTTGGAACCATGCATGCTAGAATCATAATTCTTGCTTTTCTAGGTTGGAAATCTTCTGAATTTTCTATATTTAGTGCAGATTTGGTGAAAAAAGCTCAAGTTTTTGAGTTATGCAAGTTTTCATAAAAGTGTGACTTGCAGGCTGGAAAGCCCATTTTTGCACTTCTCTGAGCCTAAAACGTCCGAAAAAGCAATCATTTAATAATGACAATAACTTTTGAACCATGCATGCTAGAATCATAAATCTTGCTTTCCTGGGTTGGAAATCTTCTGAATTTTCTATATTTAGTGCAGATTTGGTGAAAAAAGCTCAACTTTTTGAGTTATGCAAGTTTTCATAAAAGTGTGACTTGCAGGCTGGAAAGCCCATTTTTAAGCTTATCTGCGCCTGAAACGTCCGAAAAAGCAATCATTTAATAATGACAATAACTTTTGAACCATGCATGCTACAATCATAATTCTTGCTTTCCTGGGTTGGAAATCTTCTGAATTTTCTATATTTAGTGCAGATTTGGTGAAAAAAGCTCAACTTTTTGAGTTATGCAAGTTTTCATAAAAGTGTGACTTGCAGGCTGGAAAGCCCATTTTTAAGCTGATCTGCGCCTGAAACGTCCGAAAAAGCAATCATTTAATAATGACAATAACTTTGGAACCATGCATGCTAGAATCATAATTCTTGCTTTTCTAGGTTGGAAATCTTCTGAATTTTCTATATTTAGTGCAGATTTAAAAAAGCTCAAGTTTTTGAGTTATGCAAGTTTTCATAAAAGTGTGACTTGCAGGCTGGAAAGCCCATTTTTGCACTTCTCTGAGCCTAAAACGTCCGAAAAAAGCAATCATTTAATAATGACAATAACTTTTGAACCATGCATGCTAGAATCATAAATCTTGCTTTCCTGGGTTGGAAATCTTCTGAATTTTCTATATTTAGTGCAGATTTGGTGAAAAAAGCTCAACTTTTTGAGTTATGCAAGTTTTCATAAAAGTGTGACTTGCAGGCTGGAAAGCCCATTTTTAAGCTTATCTGCGCCTGAAACGTCCGAAAAAGCAATCATTTAATAATGACAATAACTTTTGAACCATGCATGCTAGAATCATAATTCTTGCTTTCCTGGGTTGGAAATCTTCTGAATTTTCTATATATAGTGCAGATTTGGTAAAAAAAACTGAACTTTTTGAGTTATGCAAGTTTTCATAAAAGTGTGACTTGCAGGCTGGAAAGCCCATTTTTAAGCTTATCTGCGCCTGAAACGTCCGAAAAAGCAATCATTTAATAATGACAATAACTTTGGAACCATGCATGCTAGAATCATAATTCTTGCTTTTCTAGGTTGGAAATCTTCTGAATTTTCTATATTTAGTGCAGATTTGGTGAAAAAAGCTCAAGTTTTTGAGTTATGCAAGTTTTCATAAAAGTGTGACTTGCAGGCTGGAAAGCCCATTTTTGCACTTCTCTGAGCCTAAAACGTCCGAAAAAGCAATCATTTAATAATGACAATAACTTTTGAACCATGCATGCTAGAATCATAAATCTTGCTTTCCCGGGTTGGAAATCTTCTGAATTTTCTATATTTAGTGCAGATTTGGTGAAAAAAGCTCAACTTTTTGAGTTATGCAAGTTTTCATAAAAGTGTGACTTGCAGGCTGGAAAGCCCATTTTTGCACTTCTCTGAGCCTAAAACGTCCGAAAAAGCAATCATTTAATAATGACAATAACTTTTGAACCATGCATGCTAGAATCATAAATCTTGCTTTCCTGGGTTGGAAATCTTCTGAATTTTCTATATTTAGTGCAGATTTGGTGAAAAAAAGCTCAACTTTTTGAGTTATGCAAGTTTTCATAAAAGTGTGACTTGCAGGCTGGAAAGCCCATTTTTAAGCTTATCTGCGCCTGAAACGTCCGAAAAAGCAATCATTTAATAATGACAATAACTTTGGAACCATGCATGCTAGAATCATAATTCTTGCTTTTCTAGGTTGGAAATCTTCTGAATTTTCTATATTTAGTGCAGATTTGGTGAAAAAAGCTCAACTTTTTGAGTTATGCAAGTTTTCATAAAAGTGTGACTTGCAGGCTGGAAAGCCCATTTTTAAGCTTATCTGCGCCTGAAACGTCCCGAAAAAGCAATCATTTAATAATGACAATAACTTTTGAACCATGCATGCTAGAATCATAATTCTTGCTTTCCTGGGTTGGAAATCTTCTGAATTTTCTATATTTAGTGCAGATTTGGTGAAAAAAGCTCAACTTTTTGAGTTATGCAAGTTTTCATAAAAGTGTGACTTGCAGGCTGGAAAGCCCATTTTTAAGCTTATCTGCGCCTGAAACGTCCGAAAAAGCAATCATTTAATAATGACAATAACTTTGGAACCATGCATGCTAGAATCATAATTCTTGCTTTTCTAGGTTGGAAATCTTCTGAATTTTCTATATTTAGTGCAGATTTGGTGAAAAAAGCTCAAGTTTTTGAGTTATGCAAGTTTTCATAAAAGTGTGACTTGCAGGCTGGAAAGCCCATTTTTAAGCTTATCTGCGCCTGAAACGTCCGAAAAAGCAATCATTTAATAATGACAATAACTTTTGAACCATGCATGCTAGAATCATAATTCTTGCTTTCCTGGGTTGGAAATCTTCTGAATTTTCTATATTTAGTGCAGATTTGGTGAAAAAAGCTCAACTTTTTGAGTTATGCAAGTTTTCATAAAAGTGTGACTTGCAGGCTGGAAAGCCCATTTTTAAGCTTATCTGCGCCTGAAACGTCCGAAAAAGCAATCATTTAATAATGACAATAACTTTGGAACCATGCATGCTAGAATCATAATTCTTGCTTTCCTGGGTTGGAAATCTTCTGAATTTTCTATATTTAGTGCAGATTTGGTGAAAAAAGCTCAAGTTTTTGAGTTATGCAAGTTTTCATAAAAGTGTGACTTGCAGGCTGGAAAGCCCATTTTTGCACTTCTCTGAGCCTAAAACGTCCGAAAAAGCAATCATTTAATAATGACAATAACTTTTGAACCATGCATGCTAGAATCATAAATCTTGCTTTCCTGGGTTGGAAATCTTCTGAATTTTCTATATTTAGTGCAGATTTGGTGAAAAAAGCTCAACTTTTTGAGTTATGCAAGTTTTCATAAAAGTGTGACTTGCAGGCTGGAAAGCCCATTTTTAAGCTTATCTGCGCCTGAAACGTCCGAAAAAGCAATCATTAATAATGACAATAACTTTTGAACCATGCATGCTAGAATCATAATTCTTGCTTTCCTGGGTTGGAAATCTTCTGAATTTTCTATATTTAGTGCAGATTTGGTGAAAAAAGCTCAACTTTTTGAGTTATGCAAGTTTTCATAAAAGTGTGACTTGCAGGCTGGAAAGCTCATTTTTAAGCTTATCTGCGCCTGAAACGTCCGAAAAAGCAATCATTTAATAATGACAATAACTTTGGAACCATGCATGCTAGAATCATAATTCTTGCTTTTCTAGGTTGGAAATCTTCTGAATTTTCTATATTTAGTGCAGATTTGGTGAAAAAAGCTCAAGTTTTTGAGTTATGCAAGTTTTCATAAAAGTGTGACTTGCAGGCTGGAAAGCCCATTTTTGCACTTCTCTGAGCCTAAAACGTCCGAAAAAGCAATCATTTAATAATGACAATAACTTTTGAACCATGCATGCTAGAATCATAAATCTTGCTTTCCTGGGTTGGAAATCTTCTGAATTTTCTATATTTAGTGCAGATTTGGTGAAAAAAGCTCAACTTTTTGAGTTATGCAAGTTTTCATAAAAGTGTGACTTGCAGGCTGGAAAGCCCATTTTTAAGCTTATCTGCGCCTGAAACGTCCGAAAAAGCAATCATTTAATAATGACAATAACTTTTGAACCATGCATGCTACAATCATAATTCTTGCTTTCCTGGGTTGGAAATCTTCTGAATTTTCTATATTTAGTGCAGATTTGGTGAAAAAAGCTCAACTTTTTGAGTTATGCAAGTTTTCATAAAAGTGTGACTTGCAGGCTGGAAAGCCCATTTTTAAGCTGATCTGCGCCTGAAACGTCCGAAAAAGCAATCATTTAATAATGACAATAACTTTGGAACCATGCATGCTAGAATCATAATTCTTGCTTTTCTAGGTTGGAAATCTTCTGAATTTTCTATATTTAGTGCAGATTTGGTGAAAAAAGCTCAAGTTTTTGAGTTATGCAAGTTTTCATAAAAGTGTGACTTGCAGGCTGGAAAGCCCATTTTTGCACTTCTCTGAGCCTAAAACGTCCGAAAAAGCAATCATTTAATAATGACAATAACTTTTGAACCATGCATGCTAGAATCATAAATCTTGCTTTCCTGGGTTGGAAATCTTCTGAATTTTCTATATTTAGTGCAGATTTGGTGAAAAAAGCTCAAGTTTTTGAGTTATGCAAGTTTTCATAAAAGTGTGACTTGCAGGCTGGAAAGCCCATTTTTGCACTTCTCTGAGCCTAAAACGTCCGAAAAAGCAATCATTTAATAATGACAATAACTTTTGAACCATGCATGCTAGAATCATAATTCTTGCTTTCCTGGGTTGGAAATCTTCTGAATTTTCTATATTTAGTGCAGATTTGGTGAAAAAAGCTCAACTTTTTGAGTTATGCAAGTTTTCATAAAAGTGTGACTTGCAGGCTGGAAAGCCCATTTTTAAGCTTATCTGCGCCTGAAACGTCCGAAAAAGCAATCATTTAATAATGACAATAACTTTGGAACCATGCATGCTAGAATCATAATTCTTGCTTTTCTAGGTTGGAAATCTTCTGAATTTTCTATATTTAGTGCAGATTTGGTGAAAAAAGCTCAAGTTTTTGAGTTATGCAAGTTTTCATAAAAGTGTGACTTGCAGGCTGGAAAGCCCATTTTTGCACTTCTCTGAGCCTAAAACGTCCGAAAAAGCAATCATTTAATAATGACAATAACTTTTGAACCATGCATGCTAGAATCATAATTCTTGCTTTCCTGGGTTGGAAATCTTCTGAATTTTCTATATTTAGTGCAGATTTGGTGAAAAAAGCTCAACTTTTTGAGTTATGCAAGTTTTCATAAAAGTGTGACTTGCAGGCTGGAAAGCCCATTTTTAAGCTTATCTGCGCCTGAAACGTCCGAAAAAGCAATCATTTAATAATGACAATAACTTTGGAACCATGCATGCTAGAATCATAATTCTTGCTTTTCTAGGTTGGAAATCTTCTGAATTTTCTATATTTAGTGCAGATTTGGTGAAAAAAGCTCAAGTTTTTGAGTTATGCAAGTTTTCATAAAAGTGTGACTTGCAGGCTGGAAAGCCCATTTTTGCACTTCTCTGAGCCTAAAACGTCCGAAAAAGCAATCATTTAATAATGACAATAACTTTTGAACCATGCATGCTAGAATCATAAATCTTGCTTTCCTGGGTTGGAAATCTTCTGAATTTTCTATATTTAGTGTAGATTTGGTGAAAAAAAGCTCAACTTTTTGAGTTATGCAAGTTTTCATAAAAGTGTGACTTGCAGGCTGGAAAGCCCATTTTTAAGCTTATCTGCGCCTGAAACGTCCGAAAAAGCAATCATTTAATAATGACAATAACTTTTGAACCATGCATGCTAGAATCATAAATCTTGCTTTCCTGGGTTGGAAATCTTCTGAATTTTCTATATTTAGTGCAGATTTGGTGAAAAAAGCTCAACTATTTGAGTTATGCAAGTTTTCATAAAAGTGTGACTTGCAGGCTGGAAAGCCCATTTTTAAGCTTATCTGCGCCTGAAACGTCCGAAAAAGCAATCATTTAATAATGACAATAACTTTGGAACCATGCATGCTAGAATCATAATTCTTGCTTTTCTAGGTTGGAAATCTTCTGAATTTTCTATATTTAGTGCAGATTTGGTGAAAAAAGCTCAAGTTTTTGAGTTATGCAAGTTTTCATAAAAGTGTGACTTGCAGGCTGGAAAGCCCATTTTTGCACTTCTCTGAGCCTAAAACGTCCGAAAAAGCAATCATTTAATAATGACAATAACTTTTGAACCATGCATGCTAGAATCATAAATCTTGCTTTCCTGGGTTGGAAATCTTCTGAATTTTCTATATTTAGTGCAGATTTGGTGAAAAAAGCTCAACTTTTTGAGTTATGCAAGTTTTCATAAAAGTGTGACTTGCAGGCTGGAAAGCCCATTTTTAAGCTTATCTGCGCCTGAAACGTCCGAAAAAGCAATCATTTAATAATGACAATAACTTTGGAACCATGCATGCTAGAATCATAATTCTTGCTTTTCTAGGTTGGAAATCTTCTGAATTTTCTATATTTAGTGCAGATTTGGTGAAAAAAGCTCAAGTTTTTGAGTTATGCAAGTTTTCATAAAAGTGTGACTTGCAGGCTGGAAAGCCCATTTTTGCACTTCTCTGAGCCTAAAACGTCCGAAAAAGCAATCATTTAATAATGACAATAACTTTTGAACCATGCATGCTAGAATCATAAATCTTGCTTTCCTGGGTTGGAAATCTTCTGAATTTTCTATATTTAGTGTAGATTTGGTGAAAAAAAGCTCAACTTTTTGAGTTATGCAAGTTTTCATAAAAGTGTGACTTGCAGGCTGGAAAGCCCATTTTTAAGCTTATCTGCGCCTGAAACGTCCGAAAAAGCAATCATTTAATAATGACAATAACTTTTGAACCATGCATGCTAGAATCATAATTCTTGCTTTCCTGGGTTGGAAATCTTCTGAATTTTCTATATTTAGTGCAGATTTGGTGAAAAAAGCTCAACTTTTTGAGTTATGCAAGTTTTCATAAAAGTGTGACTTGCAGGCTGGAAAGCCCATTTTTAAGCTTATCTGCGCCTGAAACGTCCGAAAAAGCAATCATTTAATAATGACAATAACTTTGGAACCATGCATGCTAGAATCATAATTCTTGCTTTTCTAGGTTGGAAATCTTCTGAATTTTCTATATTTAGTGCAGATTTGGTGAAAAAAGCTCAACTTTTTGAGTTATGCAAGTTTTCATAAAAGTGTGACTTGCAGGCTGGAAAGCCCATTTTTGCACTTCTCTGAGCCTAAAACGTCCGAAAAAGCAATCATTTAATAATGACAATAACTTTTGAACCATGCATGCTAGAATCATAAATCTTGCTTTCCTGGGTTGGAAATCTTCTGAATTTTCTATATTTAGTGCAGATTTGGTGAAAAAAGCTCAACTTTTTGAGTTATGCAAGTTTTCATAAAAGTGTGACTTGCAGGCTGGAAAGCCCATTTTTAAGCTTATCTGCGCCTGAAACGTCCGAAAAAGCAATCATTAATAATGACAATAACTTTTGAACCATGCATGCTAGAATCATAATTCTTGCTTTCCTGGGTTGGAAATCTTCTGAATTTTCTATATTTAGTGCAGATTTGGTGAAAAAAGCTCAACTTTTTGAGTTATGCAAGTTTTCATAAAAGTGTGACTTGCAGGCTGGAAAGCTCATTTTTAAGCTTATCTGCGCCTGAAACGTCCGAAAAAGCAATCATTTAATAATGACAATAACTTTGGAACCATGCATGCTAGAATCATAATTCTTGCTTTTCTAGGTTGGAAATCTTCTGAATTTTCTATATTTAGTGCAGATTTGGTGAAAAAAGCTCAAGTTTTTGAGTTATGCAAGTTTTCATAAAAGTGTGACTTGCAGGCTGGAAAGCCCATTTTTGCACTTCTCTGAGCCTAAAACGTCCGAAAAAGCAATCATTTAATAATGACAATAACTTTTGAACCATGCATGCTAGAATCATAAATCTTGCTTTCCTGGGTTGGAAATCTTCTGAATTTTCTATATTTAGTGCAGATTTGGTGAAAAAAGCTCAACTTTTTGAGTTATGCAAGTTTTCATAAAAGTGTGACTTGCAGGCTGGAAAGCCCATTTTTAAGCTTATCTGCGCCTGAAACGTCCGAAAAAGCAATCATTTAATAATGACAATAACTTTTGAACCATGCATGCTAGAATCATAATTCTTGCTTTCCTGGGTTGGAAATCTTCTGAATTTTCTATATTTAGTGCAGATTTGGTGAAAAAAGCTCAACTTTTTGAGTTATGCAAGTTTTCATAAAAGTGTGACTTGCAGGCTGGAAAGCCCATTTTTAAGCTTATCTGCGCCTGAAACGTCCGAAAAAGCAATCATTTAATAATGACAATAACTTTGGAACCATGCATGCTAGAATCATAATTCTTGCTTTTCTAGGTTGGAAATCTTCTGAATTTTCTATATTTAGTGCAGATTTGGTGAAAAAAGCTCAAGTTTTTGAGTTATGCAAGTTTTCATAAAAGTGTGACTTGCAGGCTGGAAAGCCCATTTTTGCACTTCTCTGAGCCTAAAACGTCCGAAAAAGCAATCATTTAATAATGACAATAACTTTTGAACCATGCATGCTAGAATCATAAATCTTGCTTTCCTGGGTTGGAAATCTTCTGAATTTTCTATATTTAGTGCAGATTTGGTGAAAAAAGCTCAAGTTTTTGAGTTATGCAAGTTTTCATAAAAGTGTGACTTGCAGGCTGGAAAGCCCATTTTTGCACTTCTCTGAGCCTAAAACGTCCGAAAAAGCAATCATTTAATAATGACAATAACTTTTGAACCATGCATGCTAGAATCATAAATCTTGCTTTCCTGGGTTGGAAATCTTCTGAATTTTCTATATTTAGTGCAGATTTGGTGAAAAAAGCTCAACTTTTTGAGTTATGCAAGTTTTCATAAAAGTGTGACTTGCAGGCTGGAAAGCCCATTTTTAAGCTTATCTGCGCCTGAAACGTCCGAAAAAGCAATCATTTAATAATGACAATAACTTTTGAACCATGCATGCTACAATCATAATTCTTGCTTTCCTGGGTTGGAAATCTTCTGAATTTTCTATATTTAGTGCAGATTTGGTGAAAAAAGCTCAACTTTTTGAGTTATGCAAGTTTTCATAAAAGTGTGACTTGCAGGCTGGAAAGCCCATTTTTAAGCTTATCTGCGCCTGAAACGTCCGAAAAAGCAATCATTTAATAATGACAATAACTTTGGAACCATGCATGCTATAATCATAATTCTTGCTTTTCTAGGTTGGAAATCTTCTGAATTTTCTATATTTAGTGCAGATTTGGTGAAAAAAGCTCAAGTTTTTGAGTTATGCAAGTTTTCATAAAAATGTGACTTGCAGGCTGGAAAGCCCATTTTTGCACTTCTCTGAGCCTAAAACGTCCGAAAAAGCAATCATTTAATAATGACAATAACTTTTGAACCATGCATGCTAGAATCATAAATCTTGCTTTCCTGGGTTGGAAATCTTCTGAATTTTCTATATTTAGTGCAGATTTGGTGAAAAAAGCTCAACTTTTTGAGTTATGCAAGTTTTCATAAAAGTGTGACTTGCAGGCTGGAAAGCCCATTTTTATGCTTATCTGCGCCTGAAACGTCCGAAAAAGCAATCATTTAATAATGACAATAACTTTTGAACCATGCATGCTAGAATCATAATTCTTGCTTTCCTGGGTTGGAAATCTTCTGAATTTTCTATATTTAGTGCAGATTTGGTGGAAAAAGCTCAACTTTTTGAGTTATGCAAGTTTTCATAAAAGTGTGACTTGCAGGCTGGAAAGCCCATTTTTGCACTTCTCTGAGCCTAAAACGTCCGAAAAAGCAATCATTTAATAATGACAATAACTTTTGAACCATGCATGCTAGAATCATAAATCTTGCTTTCCTGGGTTGGAAATCTTCTGAATTTTCTATATTTAGTGCAGATTTGGTGAAAAAAGCTCAACTTTTTGAGTTATGCAAGTTTTCATAAAAGTGTGACTTGCAGGCTGGAAAGCCCATTTTTAAGCTTATCTGCGCCTGAAACGTCCGAAAAAGCAATCATTTAATAATGACAATAACTTTTGAACCATGCATGCTAGAATCATAATTCTTGCTTTCCTGGGTTGGAAATCTTCTGAATTTTCTATATTTAGTGCAGATTTGGTGAAAAAAGCTCAAGTTTTTGAGTTATGCAAGTTTTCATAAAAGTGTGACTTGCAGGCTGGAAAGCCCATTTTTGCACTTCTCTGAGCCTAAAACGTCCGAAAAAGCAATCATTTAATAATGACAATAACTTTTGAACCATGCATGCTAGAATCATAAATCTTGCTTTCCTGGGTTGGAAATCTTCTGAATTTTCTATATTTAGTGCAGATTTGGTGAAAAAAGCTCAACTTTTTGAGTTATGCAAGTTTTCATAAAAGTGTGACTTGCAGGCTGGAAAGCCCATTTTTAAGCTTATCTGCGCCTGAAACGTCCGAAAAAGCAATCATTTAATAATGACAATAACTTTTGAACCATGCATGCTAGAATCATAATTCTTGCTTTTCTGGGTTGGAAATCTTCTGAATTTTCTATATTTAGTGCAGATTTGGTGAAAAAAGCTCAAGTTTTTGAGTTATGCAAGTTTTCATAAAAGTGTGACTTGCAGGCTGGAAAGCCCATTTTTGCACTTCTCTGAGCCTAAAACGTCCGAAAAAGCAATCATTTAATAATGACAATAACTTTTGAACCATGCATGCTAGAATCATAAATCTTGCTTTCCTGGGTTGGAAATCTTCTGAATTTTCTATATTTAGTGCAGATTTGGTGAAAAGAGCTCAACTTTTTGAGTTATGCAAGTTTTCATAAAAGTGTGACTTGCAGGCTGGAAAGCCCATTTTTAAGCTTATCTGCGCCTGAAACGTCCGAAAAAGCAATCATTTAATAATGACAATAACTTTTGAACCATGCATGCTAGAATCATAATTCTTGCTTTCCTGGGTTGGAAATCTTCTGAATTTTCTATATTTAGTGCAGATTTGGTGAAAAACGCTCAACTTTTTGAGCTATGCAAGTTTTCATAAAAGTGTGACTTGCAGGCTGGAAAGCCCATTTTTAAGCTTATCTGCGCCTGAAACGTCCGAAAAAGCAATCATTTAATAATGACAATAACTTTGGAACCATGCATGCTAGAATCATAATTCTTGCTTTTCTAGGTTGGAAATCTTCTGAATTTTCTATATTTAGTGCAGATTTGGTGAAAAAAGCTCAAGTTTTTGAGTTATGCAAGTTTTCATAAAAGTGTGACTTGCAGGCTGGAAAGCCCATTTTTGCACTTCTCTGAGCCTAAAACGTCCGAAAAAGCAATCATTTAATAATGACAATAACTTTTGAACCATGCATGCTAGAATCATAAATCTTGCTTTCCTGGGTTGGAAATCTTCTGAATTTTCTATATTTAGTGCAGATTTGGTGAAAAAAGCTCAACTTTTTGAGTTATGCAAGTTTTCATAAAAGTGTGACTTGCAGGCTGGAAAGCCCATTTTTAAGCTGATCTGCGCCTGAAACGTCCGAAAAAGCAATCATTTAATAATGACAATAACTTTTGAACCATGCATGCTAGAATCATAATTCTTGCTTTCCTGGGTTGGAAATCTTCTGAATTTTCTATATTTAGTGCAGATTTGGTGAAAAACGCTCAACTTTTTGAGTTATGCAAGTTTTCATAAAAGTGTGACTTGCAGGCTGGAAAGCCCATTTTTAAGCTTATCTGCGCCTGAAACGTCCGAAAAAGCAATCATTTAATAATGACAATAACTTTGGAACCATGCATGCTAGAATCATAATTCTTGCTTTTCTAGGTTGGAAATCTTCTGAATTTTCTATATTTAGTGCAGATTTGGTGAAAAAAGCTCAAGTTTTTGAGTTATGCAAGTTTTCATAAAAGTGTGACTTGCAGGCTGGAAAGCCCATTTTTGCACTTCTCTGAGCCTAAAACGTCCGAAAAAGCAATCATTTAATAATGACAATAACTTTTGAACCATGCATGCTAGAATCATAAATCTTGCTTTCCTGGGTTGGAAATCTTCTGAATTTTCTATATTTAGTGCAGATTTGGTGAAAAAAGCTCAACTTTTTGAGTTATGCAAGTTTTCATAAAAGTGTGACTTGCAGGCTGGAAAGCCCATTTTTAAGCTTATCTGCGCCTGAAACGTCCGAAAAAGCAATCATTTAATAATGACAATAACTTTTGAACCATGCATGCTAGAATCATAATTCTTGCTTTCCTGGGTTGGAAATCTTCTGAATTTTCTATATTTAGTGCAGATTTGGTGAAAAAAGCTCAACTTTTTGAGTTATGCAAGTTTTCATAAAAGTGTGACTTGCAGGCTGGAAAGCCCATTTTTAAGCTTATCTGCGCCTGAAACGTCCGAAAAAGCAATCATTTAATAATGACAATAACTTTGGAACCATGCATGCTAGAATCATAATTCTTGCTTTTCTAGGTTGGAAATCTTCTGAATTTTCTATATTTAGTGCAGATTTGGTGAAAATAGCTCAAGTTTTTGAGTTATGCAAGTTTTCATAAAAGTGTGACTTGCAGGCTGGAAAGCCCATTTTTGCACTTCTCTGAGCCTAAAACGTCCGAAAAAGCAATCATTTAATAATGACAATAACTTTTGAACCATGCATGCTAGAATCATAAATCTTGCTTTCCTGGGTTGGAAATCTTCTGAATTTTCTATATTTAGTGTAGATTTGGTGAAAAAAGCTCAACTTTTTGAGTTATGCAAGTTTTCATAAAAGTGTGACTTGCAGGCTGGAAAGCCCATTTTTAAGCTTATCTGCGCCTGAAACGTCCGAAAAAGCAATCATTTAATAATGACAATAACTTTTGAACCATGCATGCTAGAATCATAATTCTTGCTTTCCTGGGTTGGAAATCTTCTGAATTTTCTATATTTAGTGCAGATTTGGTGAAAAAAGCTCAACTTTTTGAGTTATGCAAGTTTTCATAAAAGTGTGACTTGCAGGCTGGAAAGCCCATTTTTAAGCTTATCTGCGCCTGAAACGTCCGAAAAAGCAATCATTTAATAATGACAATAACTTTGGAACCATGCATGCTAGAATCATAATTCTTGCTTTTCTAGGTTGGAAATCTTCTGAATTTTCTATATTTAGTGCAGATTTGGTGAAAAACGCTCAACTTTTTGAGTTATGCAAGTTTTCATAAAAGTGTGACTTGCAGGCTGGAAAGCCCATTTTTAAGCTTATCTGCGCCTGAAACGTCCGAAAAAGCAATCATTTAATAATGACAATAACTTTGGAACCATGCATGCTAGAATCATAATTCTTGCTTTTCTAGGTTGGAAATCTTCTGAATTTTCTATATTTAGTGCAGATTTGGTGAAAAAAGCTCAAGTTTTTGAGTTATGCAAGTTTTCATAAAAGTGTGACTTGCAGGCTGGAAAGCCCATTTTTAAGCTTATCTGCGCCTGAAACGTCCGAAAAAGCAATCATTTAATAATGACAATAACTTTGGAACCATGCATGCTAGAATCATAATTCTTGCTTTTCTAGGTTGGAAATCTTCTGAATTTTCTATATTTAGTGCAGATTTGGTGAAAAAAGCTCAAGTTTTTGAGTTATGCAAGTTTTCATAAAAGTGTGACTTGCAGGCTGGAAAGCCCATTTTTGCACTTCTCTGAGCCTAAAACGTCCGAAAAAGCAATCATTTAATAATGACAATAACTTTTGAACCATGCATGCTAGAATCATAAATCTTGCTTTCCTGGGTTGGAAATCTTCTGAATTTTCTATATTTAGTGCAGATTTGGTGAAAAAAGCTCAACTTTTTGAGTTATGCAAGTTTTCATAAAAGTGTGACTTGCAGGCTGGAAAGCCCATTTTTAAGCTTATCTGCGCCTGAAACGTCCGAAAAAGCAATCATTTAATAATGACAATAACTTTTGAACCATGCATGCTAGAATCATAATTCTTGCTTTCCTGGGTTGGAAATCTTCTGAATTTTCTATATTTAGTGCAGATTTGGTGAAAAACGCTCAACTTTTTGAGTTATGCAAGTTTTCATAAAAGTGTGACTTGCAGGCTGGAAAGCCCATTTTTAAGCTTATCTGCGCCTGAAACGTCCGAAAAAGCAATCATTTAATAATGACAATAACTTTGGAACCATGCATGCTAGAATCATAATTCTTGCTTTTCTAGGTTGGAAATCTTCTGAATTTTCTATATTTAGTGCAGATTTGGTGAAAAAAGCTCAAGTTTTTGAGTTATGCAAGTTTTCATAAAAGTGTGACTTGCAGGCTGGAAAGCCCATTTTTGCACTTCTCTGAGCCTAAAACGTCCGAAAAAGCAATCATTTAATAATGACAATAACTTTTGAACCATGCATGCTAGAATCATAAATCTTGCTTTCCTGGGTTGGAAATCTTCTGAATTTTCTATATTTAGTGCAGATTTGGTGAAAAAAGCTCAACTTTTTGAGTTATGCAAGTTTTCATAAAAGTGTGACTTGCAGGCTGGAAAGCCCATTTTTAAGCTTATCTGCGCCTGAAACGTCCGAAAAAGCAATCATTTAATAATGACAATAACTTTTGAACCATG
The DNA here is from genome assembly GCF_059441175.1 of Urocampus carinirostris. Taxonomy (NCBI): domain Eukaryota; kingdom Metazoa; phylum Chordata; class Actinopteri; order Syngnathiformes; family Syngnathidae; genus Urocampus; species Urocampus carinirostris. The sequence goes on from NW_028283134.1 coordinate 331,802, forward strand.
CATGCTAGAATCATAATTCTTGCTTTCCTGGGTTGGAAATCTTCTGAATTTTCTATATTTAGTGCAGATTTGGTGAAAAAAGCTCAACTTTTTGAGTTATGCAAGTTTTCATAAAAGTGTGACTTGCAGGCTGGAAAGCCCATTTTTAAGCTTATCTGCGCCTGAAACGTCCGAAAAAGCAATCATTTAATAATGACAATAACTTTGGAACCATGCATGCTAGAATCATAATTCTTGCTTTTCTAGGTTGGAAATCTTCTGAATTTTCTATATTTAGTGCAGATTTGGTGAAAATAGCTCAAGTTTTTGAGTTATGCAAGTTTTCATAAAAGTGTGACTTGCAGGCTGGAAAGCCCATTTTTGCACTTCTCTGAGCCTAAAACGTCCGAAAAAGCAATCATTTAATAATGACAATAACTTTTGAACCATGCATGCTAGAATCATAAATCTTGCCTTCCTGGGTTGGAAATCTTCTGAATTTTCTATATTTAGTGTAGATTTGGTGAAAAAAGCTCAACTTTTTGAGTTATGCAAGTTTTCATAAAAGTGTGACTTGCAGGCTGGAAAGCCCATTTTTAAGCTTATCTGCGCCTGAAACGTCCGAAAAAGCAATCATTTAATAATGACAATAACTTTTGAACCATGCATGCTAGAATCATAATTCTTGCTTTCCTGGGTTGGAAATCTTCTGAATTTTCTATATTTAGTGCAGATTTGGTGAAAAAAGCTCAACTTTTTGAGTTATGCAAGTTTTCATAAAAGTGTGACTTGCAGGCTGGAAAGCCCATTTTTAAGCTTATCTGCGCCTGAAACGTCCGAAAAAGCAATCATTTAATAATGACAATAACTTTGGAACCATGCATGCTAGAATCATAATTCTTGCTTTTCTAGGTTGGAAATCTTCTGAATTTTCTATATTTAGTGCAGATTTGGTGAAAAAAGCTCAAGTTTTTGAGTTATGCAAGTTTTCATAAAAGTGTGACTTGCAGGCTGGAAAGCCCATTTTTGCACTTCTCTGAGCCTAAAACGTCCGAAAAAGCAATCATTTAATAATGACAATAACTTTTGAACCATGCATGCTAGAATCATAAATCTTGCTTTCCTGGGTTGGAAATCTTCTGAATTTTCTATATTTAGTGCAGATTTGGTGAAAAAAGCTCAACTTTTTGAGTTATGCAAGTTTTCATAAAAGTGTGACTTGCAGGCTGGAAAGCCCATTTTTAAGCTTATCTGCGCCTGAAACGTCCGAAAAAGCAATCATTTAATAATGACAATAACTTTGGAACCATGCATGCTAGAATCATAATTCTTGCTTTTCTAGGTTGGAAATCTTCTGAATTTTCTATATTTAGTGCAGATTTGGTGAAAAAAGCTCAACTTTTTGAGTTATGCAAGTTTTCATAAAAGTGTGACTTGCAGGCTGGAAAGCCCATTTTTAAGCTTATCTGCGCCTGAAACGTCCGAAAAAGCAATCATTTAATAATGACAATAACTTTTGAACCATGCATGCTAGAATCATAATTCTTGCTTTCCTGGGTTGGAAATCTTCTGAATTTTCTATATTTAGTGCAGATTTGGTGAAAAAAGCTCAACTTTTTGAGTTATGCAAGTTTTCATAAAAGTGTGACTTGCAGGCTGGAAAGCCCATTTTTAAGCTTATCTGCGCCTGAAACGTCCGAAAAAGCAATCATTTAATAATGACAATAACTTTGGAACCATGCATGCTAGAATCATAATTCTTGCTTTTCTAGGTTGGAAATCTTCTGAATTTTCTATATTTAGTGCAGATTTGGTGAAAAAAGCTCAAGTTTTTGAGTTATGCAAGTTTTCATAAAAGTGTGACTTGCAGGCTGGAAAGCCCATTTTTAAGCTTATCTGCGCCTGAAACGTCCGAAAAAGCAATCATTTAATAATGACAATAACTTTGGAACCATGCATGCTAGAATCATAATTCTTGCTTTCCTGGGTTGGAAATCTTCTGAATTTTCTATATTTAGTGCAGATTTGGTGAAAAAAGCTCAACTTTTTGAGTTATGCAAGTTTTCATAAAAGTGTGACTTGCAGGCTGGAAAGCCCATTTTTAAGCTTATCTGCGCCTGAAACGTCCGAAAAAGCAATCATTTAATAATGACAATAACTTTGGAACCATGCATGCTAGAATCATAATTCTTGCTTTCCTGGGTTGGAAATCTTCTGAATTTTCTATATTTAGTGCAGATTTGGTGAAAAAAGCTCAAGTTTTTGAGTTATGCAAGTTTTCATAAAAGTGTGACTTGCAGGCTGGAAAGCCCATTTTTGCACTTCTCTGAGCCTAAAACGTCCGAAAAAGCAATCATTTAATAATGACAATAACTTTTGAACCATGCATGCTAGAATCATAATTCTTGCTTTCCTGGGTTGGAAATCTTCTGAATTTTCTATATTTAGTGCAGATTTGGTGAAAAAAGCTCAACTTTTTGAGTTATGCAAGTTTTCATAAAAGTGTGACTTGCAGGCTGGAAAGCTCATTTTTAAGCTTATCTGCGCCTGAAACGTCCGAAAAAGCAATCATTTAATAATGACAATAACTTTGGAACCATGCATGCTAGAATCATAATTCTTGCTTTTCTAGGTTGGAAATCTTCTGAATTTTCTATATTTAGTGCAGATTTGGTGAAAAAAGCTCAAGTTTTTGAGTTATGCAAGTTTTCATAAAAGTGTGACTTGCAGGCTGGAAAGCCCATTTTTGCACTTCTCTGAGCCTAAAACGTCCGAAAAAGCAATCATTTAATAATGACAATAACTTTTGAACCATGCATGCTAGAATCATAAATCTTGCTTTCCTGGGTTGGAAATCTTCTGAATTTTCTATATTTAGTGCAGATTTGGTGAAAAAAGCTCAACTTTTTGAGTTATGCAAGTTTTCATAAAAGTGTGACTTGCAGGCTGGAAAGCCCATTTTTAAGCTTATCTGCGCCTGAAACGTCCGAAAAAGCAATCATTTAATAATGACAATAACTTTTGAACCATGCATGCTACAATCATAATTCTTGCTTTCCTGGGTTGGAAATCTTCTGAATTTTCTATATTTAGTGCAGATTTGGTGAAAAAAGCTCAACTTTTTGAGTTATGCAAGTTTTCATAAAAGTGTGACTTGCAGGCTGGAAAGCCCATTTTTAAGCTGATCTGCGCCTGAAACGTCCGAAAAAGCAATCATTTAATAATGACAATAACTTTGGAACCATGCATGCTAGAATCATAATTCTTGCTTTTCTAGGTTGGAAATCTTCTGAATTTTCTATATTTAGTGCAGATTTGGTGAAAAAAGCTCAAGTTTTTGAGTTATGCAAGTTTTCATAAAAGTGTGACTTGCAGGCTGGAAAGCCCATTTTTGCACTTCTCTGAGCCTAAAACGTCCGAAAAAGCAATCATTTAATAATGACAATAACTTTTGAACCATGCATGCTAGAATCATAAATCTTGCTTTCCTGGGTTGGAAATCTTCTGAATTTTCTATATTTAGTGCAGATTTGGTGAAAAAAGCTCAAGTTTTTGAGTTATGCAAGTTTTCATAAAAGTGTGACTTGCAGGCTGGAAAGCCCATTTTTGCACTTCTCTGAGCCTAAAACGTCCGAAAAAGCAATCATTTAATAATGACAATAACTTTTGAACCATGCATGCTAGAATCATAATTCTTGCTTTCCTGGGTTGGAAATCTTCTGAATTTTCTATATTTAGTGCAGATTTGGTGAAAAAAGCTCAACTTTTTGAGTTATGCAAGTTTTCATAAAAGTGTGACTTGCAGGCTGGAAAGCCCATTTTTAAGCTTATCTGCGCCTGAAACGTCCGAAAAAGCAATCATTTAATAATGACAATAACTTTGGAACCATGCATGCTAGAATCATAATTCTTGCTTTTCTAGGTTGGAAATCTTCTGAATTTTCTATATTTAGTGCAGATTTGGTGAAAAAAGCTCAAGTTTTTGAGTTATGCAAGTTTTCATAAAAGTGTGACTTGCAGGCTGGAAAGCCCATTTTTGCACTTCTCTGAGCCTAAAACGTCCGAAAAAGCAATCATTTAATAATGACAATAACTTTTGAACCATGCATGCTAGAATCATAAATCTTGCTTTCCTGGGTTGGAAATCTTCTGAATTTTCTATATTTAGTGTAGATTTGGTGAAAAAAAGCTCAACTTTTTGAGTTATGCAAGTTTTCATAAAAGTGTGACTTGCAGGCTGGAAAGCCCATTTTTAAGCTTATCTGCGCCTGAAACGTCCGAAAAAGCAATCATTTAATAATGACAATAACTTTTGAACCATGCATGCTAGAATCATAATTCTTGCTTTCCTGGGTTGGAAATCTTCTGAATTTTCTATATTTAGTGCAGATTTGGTGAAAAAAGCTCAACTTTTTGAGTTATGCAAGTTTTCATAAAAGTGTGACTTGCAGGCTGGAAAGCCCATTTTTAAGCTTATCTGCGCCTGAAACGTCCGAAAAAGCAATCATTTAATAATGACAATAACTTTGGAACCATGCATGCTAGAATCATAATTCTTGCTTTTCTAGGTTGGAAATCTTCTGAATTTTCTATATTTAGTGCAGATTTGGTGAAAAAAGCTCAAGTTTTTGAGTTATGCAAGTTTTCATAAAAGTGTGACTTGCAGGCTGGAAAGCCCATTTTTGCACTTCTCTGAGCCTAAAACGTCCGAAAAAGCAATCATTTAATAATGACAATAACTTTTGAACCATGCATGCTAGAATCATAAATCTTGCTTTCCTGGGTTGGAAATCTTCTGAATTTTCTATATTTAGTGCAGATTTGGTGAAAAAAGCTCAACTTTTTGAGTTATGCAAGTTTTCATAAAAGTGTGACTTGCAGGCTGGAAAGCCCATTTTTAAGCTTATCTGCGCCTGAAACGTCCGAAAAAGCAATCATTTAATAATGACAATAACTTTGGAACCATGCATGCTAGAATCATAATTCTTGCTTTTCTAGGTTGGAAATCTTCTGAATTTTCTATATTTAGTGCAGATTTGGTGAAAAAAGCTCAAGTTTTTGAGTTATGCAAGTTTTCATAAAAGTGTGACTTGCAGGCTGGAAAGCCCATTTTTGCACTTCTCTGAGCCTAAAACGTCCGAAAAAGCAATCATTTAATAATGACAATAACTTTTGAACCATGCATGCTAGAATCATAAATCTTGCTTTCCTGGGTTGGAAATCTTCTGAATTTTCTATATTTAGTGTAGATTTGGTGAAAAAAAGCTCAACTTTTTGAGTTATGCAAGTTTTCATAAAAGTGTGACTTGCAGGCTGGAAAGCCCATTTTTAAGCTTATCTGCGCCTGAAACGTCCGAAAAAGCAATCATTTAATAATGACAATAACTTTTGAACCATGCATGCTAGAATCATAATTCTTGCTTTCCTGGGTTGGAAATCTTCTGAATTTTCTATATTTAGTGCAGATTTGGTGAAAAAAGCTCAACTTTTTGAGTTATGCAAGTTTTCATAAAAGTGTGACTTGCAGGCTGGAAAGCCCATTTTTAAGCTTATCTGCGCCTGTAACGTCCGAAAAAGCAATCATTTAATAATGACAATAACTTTGGAACCATGCATGCTAGAATCATAATTCTTGCTTTTCTAGGTTGGAAATCTTCTGAATTTTCTATATTTAGTGCAGATTTGGTGAAAAAAGCTCAAGTTTTTGAGTTATGCAAGTTTTCATAAAAGTGTGACTTGCAGGCTGGAAAGCCCATTTTTGCACTTCTCTGAGCCTAAAACGTCCGAAAAAGCAATCATTTAATAATGACAATAACTTTTGAACCATGCATGCTAGAATCATAAATCTTGCTTTCCTGGGTTGGAAATCTTCTGAATTTTCTATATTTAGTGCAGATTTGGTGAAAAAAGCTCAACTTTTTGAGTTATGCAAGTTTTCATAAAAGTGTGACTTGCAGGCTGGAAAGCTCATTTTTAAGCTTATCTGCGCCTGAAACGTCCGAAAAAGCAATCATTTAATAATGACAATAACTTTGGAACCATGCATGCTAGAATCATAATTCTTGCTTTTCTAGGTTGGAAATCTTCTGAATTTTCTATATTTAGTGCAGATTTGGTGAAAAAAGCTCAAGTTTTTGAGTTATGCAAGTTTTCATAAAAGTGTGACTTGCAGGCTGGAAAGCCCATTTTTGCACTTCTCTGAGCCTAAAACGTCCGAAAAAGCAATCATTTAATAATGACAATAACTTTTGAACCATGCATGCTAGAATCATAAATCTTGCTTTCCTGGGTTGGAAATCTTCTGAATTTTCTATATTTAGTGCAGATTTGGTGAAAAAAGCTCAACTTTTTGAGTTATGCAAGTTTTCATAAAAGTGTGACTTGCAGGCTGGAAAGCCCATTTTTAAGCTTATCTGCGCCTGAAACGTCCGAAAAAGCAATCATTTAATAATGACAATAACTTTTGAACCATGCATGCTACAATCATAATTCTTGCTTTCCTGGGTTGGAAATCTTCTGAATTTTCTATATTTAGTGCAGATTTGGTGAAAAAAGCTCAACTTTTTGAGTTATGCAAGTTTTCATAAAAGTGTGACTTGCAGGCTGGAAAGCCCATTTTTAAGCTGATCTGCGCCTGAAACGTCCGAAAAAGCAATCATTTAATAATGACAATAACTTTGGAACCATGCATGCTAGAATCATAATTCTTGCTTTTCTAGGTTGGAAATCTTCTGAATTTTCTATATTTAGTGCAGATTTGGTGAAAAAAGCTCAAGTTTTTGAGTTATGCAAGTTTTCATAAAAGTGTGACTTGCAGGCTGGAAAGCCCATTTTTGCACTTCTCTGAGCCTAAAACGTCCGAAAAAGCAATCATTTAATAATGACAATAACTTTTGAACCATGCATGCTAGAATCATAAATCTTGCTTTCCTGGGTTGGAAATCTTCTGAATTTTCTATATTTAGTGCAGATTTGGTGAAAAAAGCTCAAGTTTTTGAGTTATGCAAGTTTTCATAAAAGTGTGACTTGCAGGCTGGAAAGCCCATTTTTGCACTTCTCTGAGCCTAAAACGTCCGAAAAAGCAATCATTTAATAATGACAATAACTTTTGAACCATGCATGCTAGAATCATAAATCTTGCTTTCCTGGGTTGGAAATCTTCTGAATTTTCTATATTTAGTGCAGATTTGGTGAAAAAAGCTCAACTTTTTGAGTTATGCAAGTTTTCATAAAAGTGTGACTTGCAGGCTGGAAAGCCCATTTTAAGCTTATCTGCGCCTGAAACGTCCGAAAAAGCAATCATTTAATAATGACAATAACTTTTGAACCATGCATGCTAGAATCATAATTCTTGCTTTCCTGGGTTGGAAATCTTCTGAATTTTCTATATTTAGTGCAGATTTGGTGAAAAAAGCTCAAGTTTTTGAGTTATGCAAGTTTTCATAAAAGTGTGACTTGCAGGCTGGAAAGCCCATTTTTGCACTTCTCTGAGCCTAAAACGTCCGAAAAAGCAATCATTTAATAATGACAATAACTTTTGAACCATGCATGCTAGAATCATAATTCTTGCTTTCCTGGGTTGGAAATCTTCTGAATTTTCTATATTTAGTGCAGATTTGGTGAAAAAAGCTCAACTTTTTGAGTTATGCAAGTTTTCATAAAAGTGTGACTTGCAGGCTGGAAAGCCCATTTTTAAGCTTATCTGCGCCTGAAACGTCCGAAAAAGCAATCATTTAATAATGACAATAACTTTGGAACCATGCATGCTAGAATCATAATTCTTGCTTTTCTAGGTTGGAAATCTTCTGAATTTTCTATATTTAGTGCAGATTTGGTGAAAAAAGCTCAAGTTTTTGAGTTATGCAAGTTTTCATAAAAGTGTGACTTGCAGGCTGGAAAGCCCATTTTTGCACTTCTCTGAGCCTAAAACGTCCGAAAAAGCAATCATTTAATAATGACAATAACTTTTGAACCATGCATGCTAGAATCATAAATCTTGCTTTCCTGGGTTGGAAATCTTCTGAATTTTCTATATTTAGTGTAGATTTGGTGAAAAAAAGCTCAACTTTTTGAGTTATGCAAGTTTTCATAAAAGTGTGACTTGCAGGCTGGAAAGCCCATTTTTAAGCTTATCTGCGCCTGAAACGTCCGAAAAAGCAATCATTAATAATGACAATAACTTTTGAACCATGCATGCTAGAATCATAATTCTTGCTTTCCTGGGTTGGAAATCTTCTGAATTTTCTATATTTAGTGCAGATTTGGTGAAAAAAGCTCAACTTTTTGAGTTATGCAAGTTTTCATAAAAGTGTGACTTGCAGGCTGGAAAGCTCATTTTTAAGCTTATCTGCGCCTGAAACGTCCGAAAAAGCAATCATTTAATAATGACAATAACTTTGGAACCATGCATGCTAGAATCATAATTCTTGCTTTTCTAGGTTGGAAATCTTCTGAATTTTCTATATTTAGTGCAGATTTGGTGAAAAAAGCTCAAGTTTTTGAGTTATGCAAGTTTTCATAAAAGTGTGACTTGCAGGCTGGAAAGCCCATTTTTGCACTTCTCTGAGCCTAAAACGTCCGAAAAAGCAATCATTTAATAATGACAATAACTTTTGAACCATGCATGCTAGAATCATAAATCTTGCTTTCCTGGGTTGGAAATCTTCTGAATTTTCTATATTTAGTGCAGATTTGGTGAAAAAAGCTCAACTTTTTGAGTTATGCAAGTTTTCATAAAAGTGTGACTTGCAGGCTGGAAAGCCCATTTTTAAGCTTATCTGCGCCTGAAACGTCCGAAAAAGCAATCATTTAATAATGACAATAACTTTTGAACCATGCATGCTACAATCATAATTCTTGCTTTCCTGGGTTGGAAATCTTCTGAATTTTCTATATTTAGTGCAGATTTGGTGAAAAAAGCTCAACTTTTTGAGTTATGCAAGTTTTCATAAAAGTGTGACTTGCAGGCTGGAAAGCCCATTTTTAAGCTGATCTGCGCCTGAAACGTCCGAAAAAGCAATCATTTAATAATGACAATAACTTTGGAACCATGCATGCTAGAATCATAATTCTTGCTTTTCTAGGTTGGAAATCTTCTGAATTTTCTATATTTAGTGCAGATTTGGTGAAAAAAGCTCAAGTTTTTGAGTTATGCAAGTTTTCATAAAAGTGTGACTTGCAGGCTGGAAAGCCCATTTTTGCACTTCTCTGAGCCTAAAACGTCCGAAAAAGCAATCATTTAATAATGACAATAACTTTTGAACCATGCATGCTAGAATCATAAATCTTGCTTTCCTGGGTTGGAAATCTTCTGAATTTTCTATATTTAGTGCAGATTTGGTGAAAAAAGCTCAAGTTTTTGAGTTATGCAAGTTTTCATAAAAGTGTGACTTGCAGGCTGGAAAGCCCATTTTTGCACTTCTCTGAGCCTAAAACGTCCGAAAAAGCAATCATTTAATAATGACAATAACTTTTGAACCATGCATGCTAGAATCATAATTCTTGCTTTCCTGGGTTGGAAATCTTCTGAATTTTCTATATTTAGTGCAGATTTGGTGAAAAAAGCTCAACTTTTTGAGTTATGCAAGTTTTCATAAAAGTGTGACTTGCAGGCTGGAAAGCCCATTTTTAAGCTTATCTGCGCCTGAAACGTCCGAAAAAGCAATCATTTAATAATGACAATAACTTTGGAACCATGCATGCTAGAATCATAATTCTTGCTTTTCTAGGTTGGAAATCTTCTGAATTTTCTATATTTAGTGCAGATTTGGTGAAAAAAGCTCAAGTTTTTGAGTTATGCAAGTTTTCATAAAAGTGTGACTTGCAGGCTGGAAAGCCCATTTTTGCACTTCTCTGAGCCTAAAACGTCCGAAAAAGCAATCATTTAATAATGACAATAACTTTTGAACCATGCATGCTAGAATCATAAATCTTGCTTTCCTGGGTTGGAAATCTTCTGAATTTTCTATATTTAGTGTAGATTTGGTGAAAAAAAGCTCAACTTTTTGAGTTATGCAAGTTTTCATAAAAGTGTGACTTGCAGGCTGGAAAGCCCATTTTTAAGCTTATCTGCGCCTGAAACGTCCGAAAAAGCAATCATTTAATAATGACAATAACTTTTGAACCATGCATGCTAGAATCATAATTCTTGCTTTCCTGGGTTGGAAATCTTCTGAATTTTCTATATTTAGTGCAGATTTGGTGAAAAAAGCTCAACTTTTTGAGTTATGCAAGTTTTCATAAAAGTGTGACTTGCAGGCTGGAAAGCCCATTTTTAAGCTTATCTGCGCCTGAAACGTCCGAAAAAGCAATCATTTAATAATGACAATAACTTTGGAACCATGCATGCTAGAATCATAATTCTTGCTTTTCTAGGTTGGAAATCTTCTGAATTTTCTATATTTAGTGCAGATTTGGTGAAAAAAGCTCAAGTTTTTGAGTTATGCAAGTTTTCATAAAAGTGTGACTTGCAGGCTGGAAAGCCCATTTTTGCACTTCTCTGAGCCTAAAACGTCCGAAAAAGCAATCATTTAATAATGACAATAACTTTTGAACCATGCATGCTAGAATCATAAATCTTGCTTTCCTGGGTTGGAAATCTTCTGAATTTTCTATATTTAGTGCAGATTTGGTGAAAAAAGCTCAACTTTTTGAGTTATGCAAGTTTTCATAAAAGTGTGACTTGCAGGCTGGAAAGCCCATTTTTAAGCTTATCTGCGCCTGAAACGTCCGAAAAAGCAATCATTTAATAATGACAATAACTTTGGAACCATGCATGCTAGAATCATAATTCTTGCTTTTCTAGGTTGGAAATCTTCTGAATTTTCTATATTTAGTGCAGATTTGGTGAAAAAAGCTCAAGTTTTTGAGTTATGCAAGTTTTCATAAAAGT